>NW_020957150.1:20860-39686 GCF_003031625.1 Empidonax traillii | reverse complement strand
CAGAAGACTAAACTTGCAGCAGGCACAGCCAGGCCCTGCTGGAGATGGGAACAAAGAGGCTGGGCGTGTTTCCCCGGCTGGGAGGTCTCACCAGGACCATCCCTTTGGGTACACAGAGATGACCTGTCAGTCCCTGAGCCCCTGGCCCAGCCAGTCTGAAAAACCTGACTGGGTTTGTGGAGATGGAGTGGGCTCTGCCCACACCAAAGCAAGTGGCTGTAAAAGCAGGAACACGCTTTTATTTATCCAGGGTGTTGATCTTCAAACCTCAAGGATCACACTGGCTCCTTACCATGAAGCTGCTAATCCTTATGGAGTGCCTGGGAATGGCGTGTCTTTACAAATGGGGTCCCACAGGATGATTTTAACAGCAATTTAATGCAAATATTGGGATTTCTGCTGATAAGCTTCACCTTCCCCATCCAGGCTTTTTTTTTTTTTTTTTTTTTTTTTTTTTTTTTTTTTTTTTTTTTTTTTTTTTTTTTTTTTTTTTTTTTTTTTTTTTTTTTTTTTTTTTTTTTTTTTTTTTTTTTTTTTTTTTTTTTTTTTTTTTTTTTCTTTCTTTCTTCGAGAAAAGACTACATTTACCTCAGGGTGTTATTTTTCTGGAGATGGGTTTTTGTCATTTGTTGTGCTGTTAAGCTCCACACTGATCTGGTGTCAGATTCCTGCCTCTCCTGAGATCACAACCATGACAAAACTTGACACAGCTCTCAAGGCTCTTGTCAAAATCCGTCTGGACTTCTTGTGCTTCAACTGAGTGTTCCAAATACTGACTTTGTTCCTAGAAAGAGGGGAAGAAAGAAAAAAAAAGAAAGAAAGGAAGAAAGGAAGGAGGGACGAACTTCTTGGTTCTGCACTGGAGGAACACATCAGGGAACGGATCCTGCCTTGATTGCAGATACTCTAAATGAGAGGTTTTAAATATTGCAGCCGAATTTTAGGCTCCAAGGGCAGCCCAGCTCCCTGGAGGTGCAGGAGGGGGTTATTCCCCTGATACACCACCATGTTTTCAAGGGATGTGTCAGGTGTTTTCACGAACTTTGCAGGCCTGATCCTTCTGCTGGTTCCAGATGGCTGTGGGATGACATGACGTCAAGAACAAAGGACTGGCAGCAGTGGCATTGCAGCTCTGGGGAGAAGGACTTGGGGGTGTTGGTGGACATGGCCATGTGTGTTGACAGCCCAGAAACCAACCATGGCCTGGGCTGAATCCAAACAAGTGTGGCCAGCAGGTCAAAGGAGGGGATTCTGCCCTCAGGAGACACACCCCCCCCCCCCCCCCAATGCTGCTTCCTGCTCTGGGGTCTCCAACATCAGAAGGACGTGGAGCTGCTGGAACAAGCCCAGAGGAGGCCATGGAGATGCTGCCAGGGCTGGAGCCCCTCTGCTCTGGAGCCAGGCTGGGACAGCTGGGGGGGTTCACCTGGAGAAGAGAAGGCTCCAGGGAGACCTGAGAGCCCCTGGCAGGGCCTAAAGGGGCTCCAGGAGAGCTGGAGAGGGACTGGGGACAAGGGATGGAGGGACAGGACAAGGGGGAAGAGTTTTAAACTAAAAGGGGAGAGATTTACGTGTGATATTGGGAAGGAATTGTTGGCTGTGAGGGTGGGCAGGCCCTGGCACAGGTTGCCCAGAGAAGCTGTGGCTGCCCCTGGATCCCTGGAAGTGTCCAAGGCCAGGTTGGACGGGGCTTGGAGCACCCTGGGCTGGTGGAAGGTGGGCTGGAATGAGATGAGCTTTAAGTTCTCTTCCAACCCAACCCATTCTGTGCTCCTGTCAAATTCCCTGTACGTGGGCTGTGATTCCAGCAGTGTGTGAGGCAAGGGAGAAAGCTTTGAGCCTCCTCTCACACTCAGGAGGTTCCCGTGGCTGTAAATCTGCCTTCAGAAGCAGCTGCTGACACAAAGCTCATCCAAGGGCAAACACAGGTTGCTGTGGGATTTCCTGAGCTTTTCTCTCCAGGCTGAGCCAACTCCTGTCCACCACAAGCATTTCAACACTTGCAGTTCCTCCTGGGGGTGAAGTGGAGGTGGAGGTGCTGAAACTGGCCCTTTGCCCTTCCTGCAGAACGAGACACTTTGGCTGATGGAACAAACTCGTTCTTCCCACCTGGGCTTGCTTTTGCCTCTGCTCCACCCTGTGCTCAAGACCAGGAAAGGGAGTGAAAAGAATCAGTCCTGGTGGGGCTGATGTTCAGCTCACAATGGACATTCAGTCCCAGAGTGGTTTGGGTTGGAAGGGACCTTAAAGCTCATCCCATCCCACTCCCACTAGCCCAGGGTGCTCCATCCTGGCCTTGGACACTCCCAGGGATGGGGCAGCCACAGCTTCTCTGAGCAACCTGTGCCAGGGCCTGCCCACTCTCCTTGTAAAAAAAACTCCTTCCTTGTTATCTAATCAACCTTCTTTTAGTTACATGAGCGTAGGAACTCATCCCTTGGGATACTGGAAACCAGTTTGGATCCCATAAAGGCAAAACCATCTTCCCTCTTTGCCTGCCCAGGAAATACCAACCTGATAAATAACATCCCACATCCCAGCAAAGTTCCACAGAAACCTACTGGGACAAGGCTCTGAGCAGGTTCCAAGTGGGGAGAGGGTGAGATGAACCTGTGATAATTGGTGTAAATTATCTGTGATAATTGGTGGAAAAGGGCCTCTCTGAGCCCTTGTTCTGATTAGATTCATTCCACAAAGGCTGTGACACTGTATCTGCACCCTCATCTGCCCGGCTGAGTGCAACAGAAAATTCACCAGCTCGACTGACAAGAGCTTTTAGAAATCCTCATAATTCAATTAGACCATCAAAAAGATGATCTAATCATGTCAGTTCAATTATTCAGGCTAGGGCAGGCCGAGATCTTTCATGTTACCTAAACTGTGCCAGACCTCCAGGAGCGATCTGCTCATCCAAGGAGGAGATTCATCCAGACTGAATTCTTGCTTTTCAATTTAATTAGTGTGGGTTTTTTTGTTTGTTTGTTTGTTTGTTTTTTTGTTTGTTTTTTGGTTTTTTTTGGTTTTTTGGATAAGAAGATTCTCTTAAGCCTGATCTTGTAGAGTCACAGGATCACTAAGGTTGATCCTCATGGCATTCTGCTGTCCTTCCTCACCACCCAAAAAACCCAAATGCAAGACAGAATTACCCCCTTTTTTTTGTCTTTTTTTTGTTTTGTTTTGTTTTGTTTTCCCCATTTACTTGTCTAGCAATTCAAATGTTTTTTAACACAGGGCTAAAAAAAGAGGGGTATTTTATGCACTGGCAAAGCTGTTTCTGCTCACTCTCCTACAGCCTTTGATCATAAATAAAACAGTGCTGTGAGTCATCCTGGACATAAAAGGTGTTGAAATTTTGGCTGTAAGGCCAGTTAGGAAGTTAAAATTGTGGTGGAAGACCCTCAGCTTGGTGGTGGCACAGAATGAAGTGATTTTGCTCATTTATTGACGAGGAAAAAAAAAAACCTGCTGTAGTTTTGTAGCGTCTCCTGGCCAAAATGTGCTGCTGAAACCATTCTGTGGTTTGAAGAATTGCCTCGTGTTTCTTGTCCCAGGTTGATTATGTGGGCAGAATAAAGGGAAAGAAAAGACCCAGGAAGACATGGAAATATAGAAGGTGTCCTGATGAGCTTCAGTTGGCAGCAACCTCTGGGCCAAAATCCTGGTTCCACCTCTGCAGAAGGAAGGGCGACAGATGGGTGATGGAAATGATCTGTGACAATCGTGGAATCTCTTGAGCTGGAAGGGACCACCAGGGATGATCCAGCCCAACTCCTGGCCCTGCCCAGCACACCCCAACAATCCCCCCCTGTCCCTCAGAGCGTTGTCCAAACGCTCCTGGAGCTCTGGCAGCCTTGGGGCTGTGCCCACTGCCCTGGGGAGCCTGGGCAGTGCCCACCACCCTCTTTCCCTGAGATCCATCCCAAACCTCCCCTGATCAGTGGCAATGGGATCACTGGAGTCACTGGGAGACCAGGATGTGCAGATCCTCTTCTAACCCTTCCCCTCTTCTCTGGGAGGCCCCGAGATCCGACTTTCAGCAAATCCTTTTCCCCCAGCCCTGCTGTGCCCCATTCCTGACTCTCACCTTCACCCTGGTGTGCCACCAATCCCACACTCTGTGGTGAAGGTGTTAACACCCAACTCTCATCAGGGCCTTGGTTTCTCCGCAGAGCTCTAACCCAGAGCAAGGTGTCACTGCTCTGCCTTTGGAACTGCCCTGCAGTCAGTAAATACAGTCACGAAACAAACCCAGTGCAAGCAGTGGCTGAAGAGCCTTTCAAACCTGAAACCTCACCCTTAAGCCACCCCAAAGACACAGAGAGTTGAGCCCTGACCAAACAGAGCTCTGAGCACACTCCTTGGCCATTGTTCTCGGGCAGATCCCAGTGGCAGGACCCAAGGAGGAGGGACATCCCAGAGCCAGCTGGGGGAGGCTCTGCTTGTCCTCCTGTTTGCTCACTTTTAATCTCTGAGAGTTCCCAAAGCCTCCCACTCCAGCAAAACAAATACAATTGCACTGAAGGAGGAATCCTGAAGAACACAGAACGTGGCAACCACCAGCTGGGTCCTCCCCACAGGATGTCAACAAATCCACCCCATCTGTGGATCCACGACACCACACGGGCATCTTTGCTGGCCCTGCTTCATTCCAGGGACCACTGATGAGGAGATGGGGGCTCAAAGCTGCTCAGATGAGGGGGATGTGATGGTTAAAGTCGGGTGGTTAAAGAGCTTCACAGTGAAAAATCCTCTCAGCGGGTTAGAAATGAGTCACAGAATCACTGTGGGGTCACAGGATGCTTTGGCTTGGAAGGGACCTGAAGGATCAGCTTCAAAGCAGCCTCGGGGCTGTGCCCACTGCCCTGGGGAGCCTGGGCAGTGCCCACCACCCTCTGGGGGAAGAACCTTTCCCTGAGATCCACCCCAACCCCCCTGGCACAGCTCCAGCCCTTCCCTGGCTCCTGTCCCTGCTCACCAAGAGCTCTTCCATCTGCAGCTCTTTCCCCTGCCACAAGCTGCCCACACGCGAGCCGTGGTCCCACTCCTGATCCCGATCTTTCAGTGCTGGGAAACCTCACCAGGGACAGCCTTTTAATAAATAGGATGAAAATGTCACTGGTCCTGGATCCTCTCAGCCTGCACATGTATTTTCCACCTCTTTAATCAGGACAGCAGGGGTTGCGGCTCCTACAAAGAGAACTGTGGCTACAACGAGCTGGAAGGAACTTTGTCACACCCGAGTTGTCCCAATGAAACAGCAAGGGCTGGAAGGGGAAATGTGTAATATTAAAGTGGTCCTTTTAGGTTTTCTTCCAGCAGGGGTCCATCCAGGTGCAAGCAGCCTCTGATGTCAGCAGATTAAATCCTTCACTCCCTTCCTCAGGGCACCTCAAATTAGCCAGTGGAGCCCAAGCAAAGATAAGACCGAGGATTGCAGGAGTCTCCAAGTGGGCTCAGGCCAGGAATGAATCAGCCCCGAGTCCTGCATAATTTTCACACATTTTCCTCTGGAAAAAAAAAAAAAAAGTTTCTTTATCAAAATCCAAGCTTTCAGCAGAACTCTGTTGGTTTCTGCCCATTGTATTCCAAACGAGAAGTCAAACATGCAAATAAAGGCTGAAATGTTCCCTTTTCAAATGACAGGAGCTTCACATTTCCATTCCTGCTCTCAAAATCATTTTTTTTTTTTTTTGCTACGAAAATTATTACCTGATGTAATAAATGACAATAAGAATCGCAGAGAGGCCTGTCAAAATGACAACAGGGTGTTGCAAGCAACTTTTAAAAAAACTCCTTAAACACCTCATTTTTGTGCTGAATTTCTAAATATGACATTTCGCTCCACGCTGGAGTGAAAATTGAGTTGGAAATTACAGAATTTCCAAGGAAAGAGACATTTCAATTCCCACGTGGGTGTTTTCTTAATGCACTAAACATTTTCAAAGCCCAGCTTCGCTGGGTGGCACCGAGCGCTCAAAAACAGTTTCTGAAAGCTTCAAAGAGTCAGCTAGGGAGAATTTAGCAGCACTGAAAGAAAGAAAACTTTGCAATCTGGAATGCATTGATTTGGTGGCACAAGTGGCCTCAGCAGGGGTCCCCATCTGAGGTTGGTGGTTCCCCTTCCCTGGCTTGAAGCTCAAGCTTCACTGCGAGCGAACTTTTGGTTTTCTGAGCTCAGGTAATACTTGAATTGGGACATTTGGAGAATATTTAAGTACTCAGGTAATATTTCAGTTCATGACTTCATCTGTTGGAGGAGTCAGAACACACCTGGGGGACAAGGCAAGGGGAGTGGCTCCTGTGCCAGGCTGGTTTCCCGTAATATCCAGATGGGAACCTTTAAAGCGCGTTTTTCTGCTTCGTGGTAACTTCTCTTCATGTCAACAACAGAAAATGGTTCTTCCCTGCCCATGTGAAGATGGTGAAACACGTGCAAACTGTGGCAACTTAAAATATGGCAGCATAAAATGGCTGTGAGGGTTCCCAAACGTCGCACAGTTCGTTTTAGGGGCTCCAGGAGCAAAGATTGTCGGGGGCTCAAAGCTGGGAGAGCTTAAAACAACCTTGGACTCTCCCAGAGGACTGGGAACTCAACAGCTGGCATTACCTTCGTGCCAAGTCGTCAGGAGGAAACTCCTCCGGGGACCTCTGCGGGTTCTTGGGCACAACTCGTGGCACTAACGAGCTTCCAGATCAGAAGGGCTTCATCTGAGTGTTAATGGTGCTCGACATTAATAAAAGGGTTATTTGGATTTATCTCAGCGCCGCCCTCTTCTTCTTCTTGTAGCGGAGTATTTTGGGAGATCAGTTTTGAAACATCCCATCCCGTTCATCAGTGAGTGGAATTCAGGTTTTTGCCACTAGAAGAGTCTTCTCTCAAGCTGGAACAGCCCAAGCTGGCTCTTTTCATATGGAAATCTTCCAGGTCTTTAGCATTTCTTCTGGCACTCTTTGAACTTGATTTACATTTTCCAGATGAGGGGAGCAGAGCTGACTGAGCCCCCTGGTGAAGATGAGGAGGTGTCCTTGCTGCTGTAATACACGGCTTTGTAATATTTTCAGCGCTGCATAAACCCGATATTTAAATATCTTGCTTTTATGGGCAGAGCACTTTGCCGAGCAGATGCTTCTTAATGAGCTCTTTGCAGTGACACCAAGGCCTTTGAGCTGATTTCCAATGCATGGAGACCAGGAATACTTCAAACTCTTCCTTCCCAGATGGATTCAGTCACACTGACTTTAATCTGCCGTCCTATTGCCCAGCTGATCTTTTCTTTTTTTTTTTTTTTTTTCCCCTGTCCTTTCAAAGTTCCTCAAAATCCTCTCATATCTGGGACTGTTCACAATTCTCTCACATCTAAATAATTTTCTGTGAGCTGTAATTTTCTGGTATTTTCACTGTCTTTTATAGATCCCCACTAAATATATTCAGTAATTCTCTCTCTTGCATGAATTGTGGCCCATGCAGATGCTAATCTCTTCCCATGCTGAAAGTTTGTCTCCTATTTCTGTATTTAGGGGTTTTATCTCTTGATTATCTCCCGAAAACAGGCTGGGAGAGTTCAGGCTGTTCAGCCTGGAGGAGAGAAGGCTCCAGGGGAGACCTTAAAGCCCCTTCCAGGGCCTAAAGGGGCTCCAGAAAAGCTGGAGAGGGACTGGGGACAAGGGATGGAGGGACAGGACACAGGGAATGGCTTCAAACTGGAAAAGTGGAGATTTAGATGGGATAATGGGAAGGAATTGTTCCCTGTGAGGGTGGGCAGGCCCTGGCACAGGTTGCCCAGAGCAGCTGTGGCTGCCCCTGGATCCCTGGAAGTGTCCAAGGCCAGGTTGGATCAAAGGAGTAACCTGGGCTGGTGGAAGGTGTCCCTGCCCAGGGGGTTGGACTGAGCTGATCCTTCAGGTCCCTTCCAAGCCAAACCATCCTGTGACCCCACAGTGATTCTGTGACTCATTTCTAACCCACTGAGAGGATTTTTCACTGTGAAGCTCTTTAACCACCCGACTTTAACCATCACATCCCCCTCACCTGAGCAGCTTTGAGCCCCCATCTCCTCATCAGTGGTCCCTGGAATGAAGCAGGGCCAGCAAAGATGCTCGTGTGGTGTCGTGGATCCACAGATGGGGTGGATTTGTTGACATCCTGTGGGGAGGACCCAGCTGGTGGTTGCCACGTTCTGTGTTCTTCAGGATTCCTCCTTCAGTGCAATTGTATTTGTTTTTCTGGAGTGAGAGGCTTTGGGAACTCTCAGAGACTAAAAGTGAGCAAATCTCTTCTTTACAGAGAGGGATCAACCACTGGAATGGGCTGCCCAGGGAGGGGGTGGATTCTCTCCAGTCCCTGGAGGTGCAGGCAGGGGAATCTGCTCTGCCTTTAATTCAAGCTGAGCCACGATGGCTGCGCTTTCAGAGCCTCCCTGTTACAGGTGGGTAACAAAACACCTGCAAATCCTCTTGGAGGCAGCAGGGCCTGCTAACACACCTCCAGTTTACATCCAGACCTGCTGATGGGGTCCCTGGGCTTCCCTAAAGGAGATCCCAACAAGGGAACCCCTCAGGCTCCTGTAAGAGGGAAACACCCTCCACCCCCCAGCAGCAAAATGACCCAGGAGACACCAATAAGCAAAAGAGAAAAGCCCTTCTAAGGAATGCAATGCTAGAAATGCAGGTCTGCAGGATCCACACACAGCCCTGAACACTTGACCTTCACGTTAATGCTTGTCACCACACCCCAAATGTGTGAGCATCCAGTAGAACCTCATGCCTCAGGTGCTGTTGTACCCTCTCTGTCTGCTCTGCCTCGTGTCGACATTTGTCTCCCCAAACCTTCCCCTCATCATTCCCCTCGTTAACCATTTGGTTGCTGAGGAGTTGAAAGCAGATCAGGCCTCGGTTTTCAGTATTTGTCTGAAACAGAGGTGTCTTGGGCTGGGTCTCACAGAATCCCAGAATCACTGGGGTTGGAAACGACCTCCAAGATCATCCAGTCCAACCTTGCACCGAATCCCACCATGCCAACTGAACCAGATTGCCAAGTGCCGTGTCCCCTGGGCTTTTTAACTCTTCTGGGTGTGGTGACTCCATCACTGCCCTGGGCTGCCCCTCCCAATCCTTGACCACTCCTTCAGGGCAGAAATTGTTCCTAATATCCAACTCAAACCTCCCCCAGCACAGCTTGAGGGCCATTTCCACTGCGATGCAGCACAAGAAGAGGGGACACTTGCAAAAGTGAGAGCCCAAGGTGAGACTGAATCTCAAATTTCAGTGAAACTCAGGTTTGGGTGCAGAGTTTGGGTTCAAGACCTTACTGTGCTCACACATCCACCAGCAAATCCATCACACGGAGTTCCTGTGCCTTTCTGCAAAGAGGCTTTGAAAGGCACCTGTAAAAGTGCATGTATAGATTATAAAAATATTATAATTATATTATCAATAAATTATATATATTATATAAATATAACACACAACATATAATATATAATATACAAATATATAAAATGTAATTACATGATGTGAGAAACAGAGTCTCGAAATATAATTAGTTTTCAGATTGGAATTTATTACATGGTAAAAGCAAACAGTATCTGAGATAGTCATGGCCCAGGTCATGGAATGCCTTGAGGAACCTTTTAAGCCACATGAGGAGCTGATGAGGGGACTGGGGGGGGGGGCTCAGCCTGGAGAAAAGGAGGCTCAGGGGGGACCTTCTGGCTCTGCAACTCCCTGACAGGAGGGGGGAGCTGGGGGGGTTCAAGCTCTGCTCCCAGGGAACAGGGACAGGAGGAGAGGGAACAGCCCCAAGTTCCACCAGGGGAGGTTCAGGTTGGGCATCAGGAGGGATTTCTGCCTGGAAAGGGTGGTTGGGCACTGGGAGGGAGGTTTGGAGTCCCCACTCCTGGAGGTGTCCAGGGAAGGAGTGGACATGACAGTGCTCTGGGCTGGGGGACAAGGTGGGGATGGGACACAGGGGGGATCCACGGGCTGGGAGGGCTTTTCCAGCTTTAATATTTCCCCTCTCCTCGCCGATCTCTCCCAACCCGCGGTTCAGTGAACCCCCCCCGGGATAATCTTGGCTTTACAAATGCAAATTCGATGCCCTTTTGTGCTCACCTTGGAGGTGCTGCCCAACCAAACCCACCAAACCCAGGCTTTTGTGACCTGCCCTGCTCAGCAGCAACATCGGCACTGCCCTTTGAATGTCCGGGAGAAAACAAGAGCTCGGGAGCCTTTTCTGGCCCCTGGAGCTGCTCCTTCCAATCCAGGTTCACACAGCAGGTAAGGAACGGATTTGGCTTAATAATTTCCTTTAATGCATCATTTTTCGGGCTGCCAGTGTACAATCAAGGTATTTTTCTTTAACCAAACCTTTCCTGCGTAATAGTTTTCCCAAAGTTTTTGTCCCCCCTGCATTTTAAAAAATAAATAAATATTGAATTTGTTTCCTAAATCTATGTTTGCCTGCAAAGAACCCCCGTGGTGGTGGCAGCCAATGAAGGTAACTTTGCAGGAAACTTTTGGGTTCATTGCAACTTCTTTTCACTGAAGCTTCTTTTTTTTTATTATTTTTAATTGTAAATAAAAGTTTTAAGTTATAAATGTAAAATAAAGATGATTTTAAATTATAAATTTAAATATATAATATCATAGAATCGTATGTTTGTGTTAAATAATTTATATTATACATTTATAAATAATTATCAAATTGATGTCTGAACGATTAATCAACAAAATCCCTCTTGCAATCAGCCAGTAAATGGTCAGAAAATAGAGATTTGCCTATAAAACTGTGGGAGAGGGTTCAGGGTTTTCTGATGGGCTGATCCATGGATGGATAAATTCTACAAAAAAAAAAAAAAAAAAAAAAAGCAGGAAGGAGCATTGAAAGGTTTCAGCCTCGAACCTGCAATTCCTGGGAAGTACTTCGGGGTAAACTTTGGAAGGCCTGGTGTTGAATGACATGTTTGAACACTTACTGAGGGGTGGAAATAAAGATTTTGGTCAGACATGTTGGTTAAAAGGTTTCATGGACATAACCAGCAGCAGATTTTTGCCATTCCCTCCTTGAAGTCAGGGTCGGAAATGGCAATGTCAGGGTTGTAAATGGCAATGTCAGGGTTGCAAATGGCAATGTCAGGGTTGCCACCAGCATTTTTGCAGAGTAGCAGATTATTAAAATCCTGATTGTTGTAATTAATCTGAATTAAGGGCTGCAAAGACTCTCAAAGGAAATACATTTCTGTGTTGGAACACTGCTAATGCACCATCATGTGCCATGACCACTCTCTTTGTGCTGCAAGAGGATTGTCTCGGTGTTTTACTGCTCTTTGTAAAAAATAAACTTCTCAAAGACAAAAATAACGCAATTTCTGCCTTAAATCTTCCAATACATCATCCCAAGCATGGGAAATGTGCTTTTGGGGAGGTTTAGAGGAACCCTCTGGGGTGTTTGGGAGAGATGAGAATCTCAGGGATGGATTTATTTCGCGATTCTGGGTGTCAGATCCACCCTCTGGGAGTGACCCCAAATATCTGCTGATGTTTTTCCGGCCGAAGGAAGATGGGAAGTTGAGCCCTTCGGGGCCCAGAGGACTCAACTGTTGAAGAGACTCCCCTGAAAGGGAAACCTTTCTGCAGTGCCCTGAGGTGGAGGGGGACACGCAGAGGTGCCTGGGAACCCCTGACAGCATTTCTGGGACCTGGAGCAGAACTGGAGGAGCCTTGAAAGGCCCACTGGCTTCGGTCCCCTTTCCAGGAGAGTCCCTCTGACACACCCTGCCCCCTCAGATGCTTCAAGGAGTGTTTTCCAGATGCCTTGAGCAGTTTTGGTGTCTCAGGGGGGTCGTAAATGGGAATTCGGGGTGTTCCCTCCCCGAAGATCCAGTGCTGGGGGAACAGGAATGTTCTAGCTGGAGGTGTTAGGTTAGAAAGGAAAGCAGAGGGATTCTCAAATCCTTTTTAAAATTAATCCTTCCCTCCAGGCAAGAGTAATCAGCCCCTGACAAAGAGGAAGGACAATTCCCAGCTGGCCAAGCCCACCCGCCCCTGCCTTGCTTCTCCCGGAGCTGTTCCACACTGAAACGAGTTCACCTAAGCCCAGAACCAGGAAGCCAGAGAACAAAAGATTCCTAATCCTTCTGTAGCCTCCCTTTGCTATTAAATCTCTTCATAACTGGCCAGACAATTGGTCACATAACTCCCCAGAGCTCGAGGTGCTCGGGGGAGCGTTGGGGAGGAAATCTCGCTCCTGGGGCTGTGCCAAATCCTCCCCAGCTGAGAGAGGCAGAGCCAGCCCTTCTCCTGGGCTGCATCCCCAGCACAGGCTCTGCAAGCTGCATCTGCACGGGATTTTAGACCCTGAAAGCCTGTTCTGTGGCCAAGCCCTGCTCTGCTGCATTTATTCCCTTCACTGGCAGCCCAGTGCTCAGAGGATTTATCCCAAAATTGGGATGTGGGTTCATCTACTTGTCTGAGAAGAACCATACAGTAGTTTGGGTTGGGAGGGATCTAAAAGTCCATCTCATCCCATCCTCTGCCATGGGCAGGGACACCTTCCACCAGCCCAGGTGGCTCCAAGCCCTGTCCAACCTGGCCTTGGACACTTCCAGGGATGGGGCAGCCACAGCTGCTCTGGGAAACCTGTGCCAGGGCCTCCCCACCCTCCCAGGCAGGAATTCCTTCCCAATATCCCATCTCCCCCTGCCCTCTGGCAGTGGGAAGCCATTCCCTGTGTCCTGTCCCTCCATCCCTTGTCCCCAGTCCCTCTCCAGCTCTCCTGGAGCCCCTTTAGGCCCTGCAAGGGGCTCTCAGGTCTCCCTGGAGCCTTCTCTTCTCTGGGATGAACAATCCCAATTCTCTCAACCTTCCCTCTCATCATCTTGATGCCTCCTCTGGACTTGCTCCAACAGCTCCCAGTCCCTCCTGTGCTGGGATCCTAGAGCTGGATTCAGGACTCCAGTGGGATCTCCCCAGAGTGGAACAGAGGGATGGAATCAAAGCTGTTTTGTTCCTCTCCAGACTATCCCAAACTCCATAAGAAAACTTGGACCTTCTCCCAGGGGAGAAGAGCAGCAGGTGCATGACTTGTACCTGCCATAATGAGCATTCACGTGGGCTCCCTTTGCAATAATTCTATATTTGTGTAAGGATTTCACACGCTGGGGAGGTTTGAAATGCTCCTCGCTGCAGAGCAGATTCCAGCACTGAATGTCCTGGGAAAGGGAAATAAATCTGTCCAGACAGAAGCACTGGAAGTACATCCATGTGTGCAAAGCCATGGCCCAAAGGAGTTGAAGGAACACTCTTTGCCTCCAGCTAAATTGGTCCTTCTTGGGTCTAAACGTGCTCTGTGAAAATACCATTATTTGTCTGCATTGCTGATGACATCAACAAAATCCACAGTGAGTTTGGATTCCTTCTCATCCATGTCAAAATCTGCACAAGCTGCTCCTTTCCTGGGGCCTCCCCAGTCCTGAAATCTCAGCCAGGACAAAGATGTCACGACAAGATTCAGTGCAAGGCAAATATTTGGATTGAGAACATCGTAGTTTCCTGATGGCAACTTTTTATCCCTGAAGGGCAGGACTGGGCCAACAGAAACTTTTCCTTGTAGAAATAGCTTGTTTTGTTTGCATAACTGACCAATTGTTTCAGATGGCATTTAGATTAAAAGCTGTGCAATCAAATACCTGCACAGATTTCCTTTGAACTGCGGGGAAAAAATGAGTAAATCTTGTTCTTCTATTCCAGATATTAAAAAAAACCCACAAACCCCTTCTAGATATTGAAATTATATTTAAGTTGAAGCATCTAAACAGGGAATTGTCTTCTTTTCAGGTTTTGTTTTCTTCTTTTTTCAATACACAGCACAATATTCTGGCTAATTCAAAGTAAATATATAATATAACAAACCAAAATAAAGAGAAACGAAATGTTTCAGCCCTGACTTTTTTTTTTTTTTTTTTTTTTTCCCCAAGCTTTGCCACCTGAAACAGATGAAATGGAGGTGGTGACTCTGGGAGAAGAGATTTGCTTGGACTGATTTCTGTTTGTATGAGCAGAAACCTAAGAGTAATGTGATCTGAGGCAGATTGATGTTCAACCAGAGAGGAACAAACATCCTTTGATTCTGCTTTTATCCCCCAAGTAAATAACACTAAGAAACTGCAGAGAAGCCTTTAATACATTTCCTGCTTCTTTCTTGGATCAGTCCCACATTAGGAACGTTCTTCATCTATGGACTGAATTTTCCGCTTCATTTAATGAGGTTCAAAAATTCTTTTCAATCTAAAAACGTGAAATGGGAGATGAAACGATCGGAACCAGAAGGCGGACTGATTGTTCTTCTTACATTTTTAAAGGCTGTGATTGGTGAATTTTTGCCTGATATTAAGACCTATAAGAGGCAAGAAATAAAAGTCCCCGTATTAATTACAAGAAAGGCGCAGCTGGGCAGAATGTCTTTGGGACTCTCTGAACATTTACATTTTCGGAGAAGGCTTTGCTTTCTGTATTTATTTCTTCTCAGACTGGCACCAGCAGGGCTGTGTGGACAGCACACGGTAAGAGATAAACCTAGAAGAGATTCATGGAATCATAGAATCATTAAAGTTGGAGAAGACCTTTGAGATCATCAAGTCCAACCATCAACCCACCACCACCACCACCACAGTCACCACAAAACCACATGCACGTGGTTTTTTGAGCACTTCCACGGGTGGTGACTCCAGCACTGCTCTGGGCAGCCTGTGACAACCCTTTCCACGAAAAACTTGATCCTAATATCCAACCTACACCTGCCCTGGCACAACTTGAAGTTGTAGCTGTACAAGAAAGATGGAGAGAGGCTCTGGATGAGGGCTTGGAGGGACAGGACAAGGGGGAATGGCTTCCCACTGCCAGAGGGCAGGGTTAGATGGGATACTGGGAAGGAATTTTTGGCTGGGAGGGTGGGGAGGCCCTGGCATAGGTTGCCCAGAGAAGCTGTGGCTGCCCCTGGATCCCTGGAAGTGTCCAGGAGCTGGACAGGGCTTGGAGAAACCTGGAATAGTGGAAGGTGTCCCTGCCCACGGCAGGGTGTGGCACTGGGTGGGCTTTAAGATCCCTTTCTACCCAACCCATCCTGTGATTCCAGGATTTCCACGAGAAGAAAGACTATAAAAAACTTCAGCAATTCAGGAACTGGATCTGGGTGAGGACACATGGATGTGTGTGGTGCTCTACACTCCCAGGCTTTGCTGTTTTCATTGTGGATGATTGTCACTTCACCCCCTCCCAAATCTCCGTGTGACATTGCAGTCTGGGATGTACAGTCATCAGGCTGAAAAGACCTCCAAGATCATCCAGTCTCACCTTTGTACGAGCACTCGGTGGGTCTTTTGGCAGATCATCGACTCCGGTGTCACCTCACGGCCCAAACTCCAACCTGCCCCTGCCTCCTTGGTCAGACCCACCTCGAGCTGCACCAGACCTGGAAACAACCGCCTTTGAAGTTCCAGTTTTAGCCCACTGAGTGTTAAAAATAGGCTGAGGGGCTGGGAGAGGAGGAGGAGGAACCAAAGCCAAACCACTACACGAGGTTTCTGTGCCCGTCTGTCCCACCCGGTGGCGTGGGACGGCCGTGCCAGCGTGGGCCCGGCACCACCAGCAGCAGGTTGGATGTTGGACTTAAAGATCCTCCTGAGAAACGAGACCAGGCTCCTGGGAAAAGCCATCAGGGGAGCTTCAAGCTGTTTGCATTCTGAGAGTAGTAAAATTCTGAGTAAAAAACAAAACAAAACAAAACAAAATCTCCCCTCTCTTTTTTTTTCTTTTTTTTTTTTTCTTTTTTTTTTTTCAGATGAAAGGTAGTGAAAGACAAAGCCTAAAATAATAGGTCATGTCCCAGCCAGCCTTAGGAAAGAACATCCCCTGTTTAAAATAACGCCAGTCTTAAGGTTCTCAAAGAAATGGTGGCTTTGTGGATCTAATAAGTAGGTTAAAGATGTCAAAGGGAACAAAAGCAAGATAGCAGGGAATCCAGGTGTGGAAAATACATGGATAGCTCAGCAGGTGCTCTCAGGGTGGGAAAAAAAGGACAAAATCAGCTACAAATATAGAGGGAGAAGAGGAAGAAGACTGACCTGGCTGAACAAAGAGCTTTGGCTGGAACTTGGGGGGGTAAAAAAGTTGATCACCTTTGGGAGAAGGGGCAGGGAACTCGGCAGGACTCCAAGGCATCATGGAATCACTGAGGTTGGAAAAGGCCTCTCAGGTCACTGAGTCCAACTGTTATCCCAGCGCTGTCATGTTCAACACTAACCCCTGTCCCCAAGTGACACATCTGCATGGCATTTAAATCCCTCCAGGGGTGGTGACTCCACCACTGCCCTGGGCAGCTGTGCCAGTGCCTGATCACCCTTTCTGTGAAGGAATTTTCCCTGAACGTCCCCTGGTGGAATTTGGGGCGGTTCCCTCTCCTCCTGTTCCCTGGGAGCAGAGTCTGAACCCCCCCAGCTCCCCCCTCCTGTCAGGGAGTTGCAGAGCCAGAAGGTCCCCCCTGAGCCTCCTTTTCTCCAGGCTGAGCCCCCCCAGCTCCCTCAGCCCCTCCTGCTGCTCCAGACCCTTCCCCAGGGGGTTGTTGTGACCCCAGGGCAGGACCTGCCACGTTGTTGATCCTCACCCTTGTCAGCTGAGAGTATCCCAGCCCTCCTTCAAACTGCACTGCAGATCAGGACTGAGTTTTCTATTGTGTCCTTGTCAGGTCCAGGCTAATCCTGGAATTTCTGCCACATCAGCTCCTACAATGTGGCATTTTATATTTTTCACTGAAGCAGACTGGAAGGGTCCAGCTCATACAGTGATGCCCCAAATGAAAGACTCATTCTGAGCTGTGCTGTTGTAACTCATTAGACAAAGAGTCCTTACGTTAATTATTCCAGATGATGGCGAAAAATTGACTTAATGTTCTGGACAAAAGATGTCAAGGTTAATGATTCAATCAGGAGAAAAATGCCAGAGGGGAAAAACCTCCATATGACAGATGTTGGGATATGAAATGGATGAAAAGAATTACAGATTTAAGAAGTGAAGATGGCACCTACAAGAACCCAACCTCCTCCACTTGCGCAGTCCTGGGCTGTATTCCACATGGAGGTTCTTCAAGTAAACAAACCTTTGCTCTTCCACATTATATTTTCTCCAAACAAATCCTCCAGGGCCTATATTTATACCCTGAAATGCTTGAAAAAAAACCCTTCAAACACGAAGCTGATTCGGGGGGGTGGTGTGAAAATCAGCCCGTTCAACGCCAGCGTGTGTCTCACCCAATCTGTACCTTGGCTCTGTGCCTCCAGCTCTGTGTGAGAGCCAGGCATGGGGTGGTATTTAAAGCTCTTAATTCATCCCACCAGCTCGTACTACAGGACTTGTGTGTTGAGTGGCACGAAGATGCTTTTTTGCCATCAGACCTGACCAAGTTTTGCCAAGAGTGAAGGAATCCCAGTATTAAATACACCGAGGGACCCCCCCCCCCCCATCCTAGTTACAGGGGCTGGGAGCAGTTTATCACTCTGTGGGTGTAACCAAACCTGTGTATTGTACCCCTCAGTGTCATTTCTGATGGACTGGTGGTAAATGGATGGTTTGCAGCAGCTGCCCGGGGCACACCTGACACCTCAGCCCCCAGCTGGGTGTCAAAGAACCCCACAAAGCTGGGGAGCGTTTCTTTGCCTTCCCACCAACAACCAGCTGGGATAACCCCCCTCCAGACCCAGCCTGAGGGGTCTCCTCTGCTCCGTGGGCCACAATGGACTGGCATAACGGGCAGCTGTACCGACCCAGACCATCCAAGATTCCAAAGTTATCCCGCAGCTCACAGAGTTAAATCACCTGTGGTGAAACTCCCCGCCCTGGGGGAGGTCCTGGGCATTCTCACCTCAACCTGAGCACATATAATCATGGGGGGTTTGGCACTTCTGGGACCACTTGTTGGGCATCCAGAGGAGGGCCAGAACTTGGACACAACTGGGACCATCATCTGGACCAGCAGGTTTCTTTTCCTTTTCCTTTGCCCCCAGGGGCACCACGTGGTGCTCAGAACACCCTCCTGTTCTTGTCCTGGGGTGCTGGGTTATACATCTGTCTTTGGGGGTTAAACCCAGTTTTTTCTCTGTATCCCTGTATTTACTGTAACCTCTTTTAGTGAATTGTGACTCTGCCTTGTGGTCTCTCTTGAGCTGGGTTCACTTCTCCCACTGGTTTATTTTTAACCCAGCACACCCCCCCCCCAACTTTGTAAATTGTCTTTTCTCTCTAAATTTCTCACTTTTACTTAATATCAACCATATCAACTGTTGGAGCAAGACCAGAGGAGGCCACAAAGTTGATCAGAGGGATGGAGCATCTCTGCTGGGAGGAAAGGCTGAGAGAATTGGGATTGTTCATCCTGGAGAAAAGAAGGCTCCAGGGAGACCTTCCAGGTCTTTAGGCCCTTGCAGGGCCTAAAGGGGTTCCAGGAGAGCTGGAGAGGGACTGGGGACAAGGGATGGAGGGACAGGACACAGGGAATGGCTTCCCAGTGCCAGAGGGCAGGGGGAGATGGGATATTGGGAAGGAATTGCTGGCTGGGAGAGTGGGCAGGCCCTGGCACAGGTTGCCCAGAGAAGCTGTGGATGCCCCTGGATCCCTGGGAGTGTCCAAGGCCAGGTTGGACAGGGCTTGGATCAGCCTGGGCTGGTGGAAGGTGTCCCTGCCCATGGCAGGGGGTGGCACTGGATGACCTTTAAGGTCTCTTCCAACCCAAACCATTCCATGACCTTTATGAATTATAAAATCACCAGTAGGATCATAA
>NW_020957150.1:4382-20406 GCF_003031625.1 Empidonax traillii | reverse complement strand
ATGCCCCTGGATCCCTGGGAGTGTCCAAGGCCAGGTTGGACAGGGCTTGGATCAGCCTGGGCTGGTGGAAGGTGTCCCTGCCCATGGCAGGGGGTGGCACTGGATGACCTTTAAGGTCTCTTCCAACCCAAACCATTCCATGACCTTTATGAATTATAAAATCACCAGTAGGATCATAATTTAAAACAGATGTCTTTTATAGAGCACTTCAAACACGTTTGGATGTTTAATTAGATAGGTAATGAAGTCTCACTGAAATAAAATACTGCCACGCTCAAGGCTGGGCTTTGGCCCCAGGATGCACCAGCTGCATGGTTTGCCTTGTCCCCAACCCACCTTCATCTGCCACTGCACAGGTGGGGCTTTAGGGAAAACAAGAACCACACTCTGCTTTTTGCCCACCACCCTCTGGGGGAAGATCCTTTCCCTGAGATCCATCCCAACCCCCCTGGCACAGCTCCAGCCCTTCCCTGGCTCCTGTCCCTGGTCCCAGAGCAGAGCTCAGCGCCTGCCCCTCCGCCTGCCCTCGGGAGGAGCTGCAGCCCCCGAGGAGTCTCCCCTCAGTCTCCTCTGCTCCAGCTGAACCAGCCCAGTGCCCTCAGCTGCTCCTCAGATCCTTCTCCATCTCCATGTCCCTCCTTTGGACACTCTCTAATACCTTTTTATCTTTCTTATCTGATGGGCCCGTTTTTGGCCAAGCCTTTAAAAGCTGTTTGTGAAATGGCACCAGAAGTCCTCGTTAGAAAGCCCAGCTCAGCTGACTGACCTTGGGTTCCTTGGTGCTTTTCCCTTATGGTAAATGTTTACCCCTTTCATTCTGAATTGCTCCAACAAAGCCCAAATATTTTGTGTTGTCCTGCTGCGTGGTGACAAGGGCCAACCTCTCCCTCCACTCCCACAAAGGCTTTTGTGTTTCCCATGTTGCTGGGAGGGAAGGCCTGGAAGGACTGTGCCTTGTTAGCTTTCCCTCTGCCTCCTTCACGCCCCAAAGTGCTCTGTGTGACTTAAGTCTTTGCCCTTTGGCAGCCCCTGAGAGAAGGGATAGATTCAATACCGAATTTAATCTGTAGTTAAACAGAAAGGCAGAATGGAATGGTCAGATGGGGAAGGTTTGCAATCCTCTCCTGTCAAACTGCAACAATACCAGGGGGAACTGAAAGGCTGCTGGATTTTATACAACCCAAGGGAGCACAGTCTGGTGCAGAGTAGCTCCCTGGCTCCATCAGCAGCAAATCCTGCAGGAAAACCCACCCTGAACTCCTGAGGGTGCAGGCAAAGAATAGCCAATCCTGAGACAAACTGCTTGGTCTGTTTTAAAAATATCCCAACTTAAATTAATCTTTTATGGCTTTTGCTGCTGTCCTTTGTTCCCACATGCTTTGCTCCTTTATTTTAGGAGGTTTAGGATGGCCTCTAGTGGCCCACATGAGGTGCAAGGAGAGACCCCAGTTTTGTTTGACAGAACAGGGAACGGAGGGGAAACAGGGAAAACCCCCTGGATTGTTCCTAAAAACCTCCAGACAACAACTCCTTCCTCATACCAATCAGTAAATGTAATATCAACGTTGCAGGAGAGGGGGAATGGCTTTAGGCTGAAGGAGGGTGGATTTAGGTGGGATATTGAGATGAGGGTGGGCAGGCCCTGGCACAGGTTGCCCAGAGCAGCTGTGGCTGCCCCTGGATCCCTGGAAGTGTCCAAGGCCAGGTTGGACGGGGCTTGGAGCAACCTGGGCTGGTGGAAGATGTCCCTACCCATGGCAGGGGGTGGGTTGAGGTGAAATTTAAGCTCCCTTCTAACCCAAACCACTCAATGATTCTGTGACAACTTAAGGAGATGCAATTTTCACTCTGGAAACAAACCCTGAACATTTCCCAGACTGTAATTTGATTTCATCTCCAAGAAAGCTGCCTTGGCAGAACTGCTGCCTAATTAGGACAGCAGGGACGCGCTCAGGTTTGAGGTGTGTGGTCAGCAGTGCCACTCTGGGATGGAATGAGATCAGTGGTCTCACTCTGGTCCCCAAAGGACACGTCTGAGCATCTCTGTGCACTGCTGGGACCTGAACACCACCTGAAGGAGCAGTTACTGTCCATGGGGTTCATTGTGAGGCTGGAAATCAGGAGGCAAAGCAGTTCCTCTCTGGGAAAGAACCATCCCACTTCATCCCTCTGAGGACACGCCAGGAGCAGAAGAGGAGGGAATGTGCATCTCAGTCCCTTCCAGAGCCTTTGATCAGCACCTTTCTGTCTTTTTGAGTTGGATTTTAACAACAAAACCACGCAGGAGTGAGTTTTTCAATGTGTGATTTCCTTTATTGGAGCCAAAGATGGTGTGAGGAATTGCTCCTGCAAACCCAAATCCTCTCCACGTGCTCTGGGAGAGAGCTGGGGGTAAAGGACCCCCTGAGTGATCATCTGTCTCTCCTTTGCCTGTCAAGCAGTTATTTATCATCAATTCTCATGGTCAGTAATGACAATATTGGTGTTAAAGACCTCCTTTTTTCCCCAAACTTCAGCCCAATAAACCCACTCTTGCTTCCTTTCTTTAAAATCCCGCCACTTTTCTATTAATATTGCCACAACCCCATTTTCAGGTGCCCAAAACTTTGCATGCAGAGCCTTAACCAGGCAGCGTGGGCCCTCGGGAGAGTCTCCAATGGATTCACAAAGAAAAGCGCATTTTTAGGACTAAAATTCAACATACTGGGCCCAAGTTTTTCTTGCCCAGATAAAAACTCCTGAAGCTAAGCAGGGTTTAAGGTGTGTCTGCTCAGCTAACACAGCAACATGCTTGCATTACCTCAGTTACTTCCATAACATTTGGAATTTGCTTACAGAGTTGTGAGGAGCCTGAAACAATCCCTCCTTTGGCCGAGGAGTCTCTCGAGGCAACAAAATGACCTGGAAACGTCGCTCTGGGCGATATTTTACACCAAATATTCTCGTGGCATTTTATTTCGGCCTGTGCACAACGACAGGTAGGATGGACCTTGCGTTAATTATCTCGTGGAATGCTCCGGGGAACTGGGAACTTTTGTAATGAAGGAGGGAGGTGGTTTTTTTGAGTTGTTTTTTGTTTTGTTTTGTTTTGTTTGTTTAGGTTTTTGTTTTGGTTTGGTTTGTTTGTTTTTTTTTTTTTTTGTTTTGTTTTGTTTTTGGTTTTTTTGTTGTTGTTTGTTTGTGGTTTTGTTTGTTTGTTTTTTTAAAAGGGAATGTGGGTCTATGTGTCAAATCTATACCTATACTGAAAATCTAAATATCTTTAAGCCAAGATTAACAGTAGCTGAATGGATTCAAAAATTCCTGAAAAAAAAAAATATCTGTACTCACAAGGCAGAGGCAGGAAATTAAGGCAAAAAATAATTAAGATATTTTCTAGTCGTCATGGATTATTCTGGGAGCGAAGAAGATGGGGGGGAAAAAAAAAAGGCCAAAATAGTTAAAATTTGAGCATATTCCTTGAGGTGGGAAGAGAGGTTTGCTGCATGTTGTTCCCTGTGGCAGGGGTGGAACTGGATGAGCTTTAAGCTCCCAACCCAAACCATTCCACGATTGGCAGCTGTAAAGCCCAATTTCTAGGAATAATTCAGTGAGAGATAATTTTTTTAGCAGTTGATTTGTGCCCTAATTCCATTCCTTGGGTGAACAGAACCCCCAAATCCAGCATCTGCAAAGATTTTCTTTTTTTACCCGGGACTGCAGATATCTGACATGGTGAGGGTTCAGCACAGGAAAGAAAATGTGGCTGAAATTTCTGCCCACGTAAACCTGCCCTAATCCTTCAGCACAGGGCAGGCACTAGGAGGTAAAATTGCAGTGGAGTCGAAGGATGTAAGAATAGAAGAATTATTGTGGTGTAAGAAGAAACTCCTGGAAAAAGGGTTTCACTACTCATTACATCGTTAAACCCCAAAGCTCCCAAATTGCCCTCAAATAAATGTTCTACCAATATGTGACAAATTGCCAGGATAGGGTGAACATCACCTAAAGCAGGTGGCAGAGGGGTAGTTACAGTCCATTGGGTTCATTGAGACGCTGGAAATGAGGAGACAAAGCAGTTCCTATCTGTGACACAACGATCCCAATTTCTGTCCCCTCTGTGGACAGAAAAGGAGCAGAAAAGGAGGAGAATTAGGTGACAAAAAGCAACAGCCTTGAGGTGGAAATTCAGAATGTGGGGGGAAAAAAAGTAAAGAGAAATTCTTTACCTGAGTTTTAAAACAAAGAAAGGGTAAATCCAGCCAGGCTGGGTGGGGTTCTGAGCTCCCTGGTCTGGTGGAAGCTGTGCCTGCTCAGGCAGGGAGTTGGAACTGGGTGATCTTTGGGGTCCCTTCCAACCCAGTTCTTTATATGATTCTATAAATACTGGAATTATTGCAGAGAAAGGTTCTGCCTCCCTGAGGGGACACAGAGAAGACTCCTCACCCTCAAGGATTGCTGGCTGGAAAAAATCTTGGCTCTGCTCCACACAGGGGCTGTTTGGAGCAGACAGATCAGGAGACTTGGCTGAGGGAAAAGACCCCAAAAGAAAAGGAAAACCCCACCCAAAAATTACAGAATCCGCTGAGCTGGAAGGCACCCACAAGGATCATCCACTCCAACCCTTAGCCTGGCACAGGACATCCCTGAGAGTCACACCATGTCCTTCAGGGCATTGTCCAAACCCTCCTGGAGCTCTGGCAGCCTTGGGGCTGTGCCCACTGCCTTGGGGGAGCCTGGGCAGTGCCCACCACAATTAATTAATTTTAAAAATGGGGTTGAGGGGGGGGAGTTGGGGGGGGAAATGATGACAATCTTCTCCTCAGGAGAAGCATTCCTTAAGTTTTGCCCCTCACTGAGATTCCACGTGTTCCCTCAGCAGGCGCCAGGATTGCAAACGTGAGGGAGATGCTGCAGGGGGCCAGACTCAGCCTCCTGGGCCCCGTGGCAGCTCCAAAGGAGAACTGTGGGCCCGGCACAACCAGAAGGACCATCTTGGAGGACATACTTGGGCCCCTTGGGAAAAGCCCCACTGGTGAACTGGGCCAGCGGCCCCACGGCCCAGAGCCCGCCAGGATGCCAAGGGTGGGGGTGGATGTGTCGCTGTCCCTCACCCACAAGGGGGAAGGTGGGAATTCTCCAAAGCCATCACCCCACCCAGCTGGAGCCCCACCGGCCCTGCACGGCTCCATCAACGCCAAGGGACCTTCTGCAGGTGTGCAGGTGGATCTGACAGTGGGAGGGACGGGGGATCCTGGAGGGACCCCTTCATTCCTTTGCCCCCTGGGACCACTCAGATGCCCTCACAACATGAGCTCTGACTGCAGCAGCCCCCCAACCCCGAGGAGTCCCCTGGACTGGCTGGGCAGCATCACTACAGGTGAGGGGGTTTTTACATGTTTATTAAAAGTGATCTTATGTTTCTTTTATCTTATTTAGTACTTTAAAACACTTAATTTGGGGTCAGGCCATCATCCTTCTAGTGGAAGGTGTCCCTGCCCTTGACGTGGGGGTTGAATGAGATGATCTTTAAGGTCTTTTCCAACCCAAACCGTTCTGGGATTCTATGCAGTCTTCCTGCAGAGGTGTTTTCTCTCCACCCCCAGTGTCATCTGAACTGAGTTGATATCCCTTAAACTAGGGAGATTTTGCATGATTTAAGGAAACTTTTCCTCTGAGGCGCATTACAGATGTCTGTTTATACCTTGGAATCTCTCTCTGTGCTGTGGAATGGTTTTAATCCCCCATTGCTGGCACCGAATTCCCCCACCCCGTGTAGACCAAGGGTTGTTGGGGGCACTCAGGGCAGGAGTTTGGGCCGCAAAATCAGAGCCTTGTCTGCAGATTTCTGCCCTTTGACATCCAAAGGTTTTTGTTTGAGCATCCACTCACAGGAGCATTGTCCAACTTCTCTGTTGTATTTGCCCTTTTAGCCTGATTGCCCATCAGGGTTGAGTCACGTTCCAATTTTAGGCAGGTACCTGCGTCAGAGGAGGGGGTTGGGTGTGGCAGAGGAGCTGCTGAGAGGACACCTGCTGAGACAACAGCAGTCAGCTCAAACGATGCCCTAATCCAGGAGCAAATGGAAATAAAATAGGGGGGAAATCACTTCTTTCCACAAGCCTGGTTTGTGTTCAAAATGCAGTTCTTGGTTAATGCCAGCAGAAGGAAGTATTCGGTTACAAAACAGACTGGTAAAACCTGATAAATCAATCACAGTTTAGGGAGAGTTCATTAAATTAACACAGGACACCCAAAGAATGGAGTGCCTTTTCGAGCCACTTAGAAAAGTTCTGAGGAGTTCCCACTGAGCTTTCCTCTGCCAACAGCAGCACAAGTGCAAGAATTACTCCCCGTTCCGGAGCTGAAGTTCTCTTAAGGAAGTTAATTCTTGGATCAAATGGCAGGTTTAAAACCAAAATTATGCCCAGCCTTGCTGAGGGTGCTGCATTCTTTCCAAACCAGTCATGTCTTTCCCTTCACTTTCATTTACTGGTGGGAAATCAGCAGTGAACGTAAGGAGTTGTTCCTGCCTGGGAGGTGCAAACACCTGAGTTGGGCTTGAGAGGAAATTATGTTGGATTATGCAAAGGTCACTGGAGAGACATGATCGAAATGACACCTTTTACATCATGACAATGACACCTTCTTTTTTTTTCTTTCTTTTTTTTTTAAAGGGATTTCTTATCATCCCACTGTTGTCTCTCAGAGGTGTTTGTGACGGATTTTACTGCCATGAGCAGATTTTACCTGCAGATTTGATTAGTTTTTAGTATCAAGCCTCCCTTTTGGTGCAGGTGTTTGTGGAACTCCTCCACGCAGGCTTTGACTCTCAGTGGACTAAAATAAGCAGCCTCCACTGGCTATTAGTACTAAAAATTCAAATTGAAAACAGGGGATTTGTGCCTTTCTGCTTAAACCTTGAAGATCCTCAGAATTATTCCCCAGGCTCCTTTATTTCCATTTTATTTTTTTAATACTACAATCCCTCTTCCTCTCCAAAGCTGGGATGAATCCCCTCCCCTCCAGTTTATTAACCCCTTTTTATGTACAAAGATCAAGCCAAACCCAAACAGCGTAAAAGGCAGTGGGGAGGGAAGCAGAAAGATTTGTGAATCAGAAAGCTGCTTCTCCCTTACTGCCACTTGAGGAAAGGTCAAGGATGTGCCTCCAGCTCACCCAACTTCTTGCACAACCGGGCAGGAGCACCCACGTCAGTCCCTCTGATCGTGACAGATGTGCTGGAGGTGATTTGGGAGGAACTTGGAATCTTCCTGTGCTACCCGAGAGGGTCTTTGTATCATGGAAATGAATTTTCCATTGAGATAAGATTTGTGTGAAGGAATCCAGGCTTCTGAAAATTATTTAGTTACTCAACTGGGAAAACTGAATCGCCGTTAGTTTTGTTGTTATCTATTTATTACGAGTTCTTGACCTGTGTAAAGGGTATTTTTAATATAAATTATCTCAAAAATTTAAAAAAGCTCTTGGATATTCAAAGCAGAACTGTCCCCTACAAGTTGTACAAGACAGGAAGTACAACATGATTTTTTCAATCCAATCAAACTAAATATTTCTTTATTATTTCATAAACCAGCTGATTGAATTATAATTGGCTTATAGAGAATTTCCAATTCATACAGACAAATATGTACTTTTCTACAGGCATTGCCAGTTACTGTTTGAAAACTGAGCCTCTAAACCTTGAACTGAGCTGGTAATGAAGCCTCTCCATCAGGTATTAAAAAGGTTTTGGCCCTTTCCCTGATTTAGGGAGAGCTGTTCACTAGAAACTAATGGAAAATGCAGATAAGAATTTCTTTCTTTCTCCTGGGTCCACCTTGAACACGAAATTTGGGGGTTGGAAGAAGTGTGAGAGGAAAAGGAAACAGGGTTATGGAAAGAGAACGAGGGCAAGGCTTGAGGGATGAGGGAGCCCAGAGGCAGACTCTGTACAAGTGCAGATTTTCATCTCCTTTGTAGGTTGATCTGAGAGAGAATTAAAGAGGGACAAAGTCATTTAATATTGGTGATGGTCCAAAATAGTTGCAAAGCTTTTTTAATTATCATCTGAATTCGTGGATGTGGCAGTTCCTCTTTAAACTACACTGTTTGTCTGCTGCCTCAGGTATCCAGCAACAGCAGTATGTGGATTTGCTGCATTTTGCCACTTCATCCACGAAACAATTCCCTCAAAGAAGTTCTGAGGGGAAGAGGAGGGGCAAGTACTGATCTCTTCTCTGTGGGGACCAGGGACAGGACCCAAGGGAATGGCCTGAAGTTGTGTCAGGGGAGTTTTGGGATGGATCTCAGGGAAAGGTTCTTCCCCCAGAGGGTGGTGGGCACTGCCCAGGCTCCCCAGGGCAGTGGGCACGGCCCCAAGGCTGCCAGAGCTCCAGGAGCGTTTGGACAACGCTCTGAGGGACAGGGGGGGATTGTTGGGGTGTGCTGGGCAGGGCCAGGAGTGGGACTTGAATGATCCTTGTGGGTTCCTTCCCACTCAGCCTATTCTGCGATTCTCAGTGAAAGAAATCCAGGGCATGACTGAGACCGAGCAAAGTTTGCAGTTTTGGCAGTGGATATACCCTTGATCCTAGAGAATTAACCCAGCGCTGCTGGGCAGGAAGGATGAGACCAGGGAGCTTTTCTTATCAATCAAACCAGGCCCTCACTGCCCCCAGGGAGCCAGAGAACAGCATCAGGAAATGTTTGCTCGCTCCTCAGACAAAAGTTGTAATAGTGAAAGGTAAACCTCAGCCTCAGCCAAGCTGCTGCCTTCCCCTCCGTAACGCGTCCACCCTCAACTTAAATATCTCCTGCGTGAATGTGTGATTGTGGCCTCTCAAGGGTGTAGACTCGTCCCCATTCCTGCTCATTCACGCTCAGATTAACTCCCGCTGACCTTTTCAAGCGGGCGAGTTTCTTATTTACCTTCCCTAGAGGGAAAGTACCCGCTGGTGAGCCTCGAATCGCGGGGCTCTGAGGCGCGGGCAGGTGTGTCCCTCAGCCACCTTATGCAAGGCCTTTGCTTTAAGAGCGTTTCCCGCGCCCCACCGGCCTCATCCGCACACGAGAGCTCCCGTGGGCTCCGCTGCTGAAACCAAACTCCTGTGAGGAAGGAGGATGGACTGGACGATAAATTTACCTCGATACAAGATGAAGGTTGTGTGTGTTGTGGTAGTTTTGTGCTGCTTTTCGGGTAAGTTTCATTTGTTCGCCGCTCGGGAAAATGTTGGCGAGAGAGATTTTAAAAGTGTAGCAGATTTTTTTCCGGATTAAATTATTGCCGCTGATTATGATAATGAAATAGAATGTACTTCGTGTTTATATTGTTAAATAATATATAAATATATAAAATATATTTAATATATTATATTTCATATCTATTATATATTTTATAAAATATATTTATTTATTTTATTATATTATTAGATTTTTATAAAATATATAAATATTTATAAATATATTTCTATCTATAAATTTATATTTAGATTTATAAATTATATAGATATATATAATATATCAAATATATACTATATAAATATATACACAATATAAAATATATCAAATATAAATATAAAAGATACTATAAAACATAACATATAAAGATATATAAATATATATCTATATATACTATTATAATATATAAATATACTATACATATAAAATTAATACATAAGAAATATATTTTTATATAATAGAATAGAATACTATAGATACAAACATATAAAAATATATAATATAAAAATAATATATATTTGTTTCATATAAAATTACATACGTAATATGTAAATATAATGATATATAATTGGATACTTAGATACAAGTAAAATCTGTTATATTTATTTATAATCTATATGTGTAATCTATATCTCTCTCTCTAATCCATATATAATATAGATATATAATCTAATATATACTTATATCTATAATATATAATCCATATATAATATAGATATATAATCTAATCTTTACCTATATATGTATATCTATACATTACATAGATATACAGTCTAAGTATCTCTATATGATAATCTATTTGTGTCTAATGTTCAAACAATATTGATGGTTAAATGAATTCAGAATTCCCCTCATGACACAAGTGAAAAATGCTTTTTTTTTCCAAAAGCATTGGAGTGATGTGTTGATTTTACTCGTTGCCTTATCATTTTTTAGCATTTTAACTAATGTTTTCATCAGTTAAAAGGAGAAAATAACAGAAAACAAGACATTTGTTTTTCAGATTTATTGAATATAAATTGGGAGGTAATTACAAAAGTGGAGCTGCTCTAATTTCATTTAGAATTTAAAATTCAGGAGTTATTTAACCATCTAAAGTTTCAGTGTTATGTTTTTTTTTAATTCAAGTTTGAATTACTTGTGGAAAAGTAGTTTTGTGGTAGTGGTTACTCAAAGGTGTGTAAATCTCATTTTGTGAAATAAAGAGGCCATTTAGGATTTGAAAGCCCAGTGACTTTCAGAGCTGTCCAAGCACAGATACTCAGGAGAATTAATTCAAATTAATGGAGAAGTTTCAAGTGCATTGGTAAAAACTATAAAATCATTTCTTCACTCAACCTGCAGCTTAATTGGTATTAATTTTAAACTAAAGGCAATTAAGACTGATTTAATTCTGAGTTAAAGGAGAAAAAGGAGTTGCTTTAAATGATACGTGCTCCAAAAACTTGCATAATGCAAAAATTGTATTAATTTAGATTAATTTACTCTCTCCCAGTAGCCTTTTGCTGGTTTTGTCTGAGCAGGTGCAGAGGCACCTGCACAAGGATTTCTGCCAGAGCCAGACTTTGAAATGCAGGTTGAGGTGAAAGTATTCCCATTTCATTACATTTATTTTCTATATGCAGGATATATATATATATATATATATATAAAATTTACATGTATTATATACAAATATTATATGTGTGTATATATTATATGTGTATATATATTAAAAAAGTGTAAATACCCAAGGGTACAAGATAAAACCCCTACTTGTTCCTGATATTTATACAGGTTTGCATCCTTTTTTTAATAGGAAATATGTTTTCATTGAATCACGGGATGGTTTGAGTTGGAAGGGACTTTAAAGCCCATCCAGTGCCACCCCCTGCCATGGGCAGGGACACCTTCCACCAGCCCAGGGTGCTCCAAGCCCCGTCCAACCTGGCCTTGGACACTTCCAGGGATCCAGGGGCATCCACAGCTTCTCTGGGCAACCTGTGCCAGGGCCTCCCCACCCTCCCAGCCAGGAATTCCTTCCCAATATCCCACCTCATCCTGCCCTCTGCCAGTGGGAAGCCATTCCCTGTGTCCTGTCTCTCCAGCATCTCACAGTGCATCCCTAATCCTAAAAGCCGTAACGTTTGATATCATGTGAATAAACATGTGAATAAGTCCAAGACAGGCCCTGGCTGAGTCTGGGATCTAAAAAGACAACAAAGGGGAAGGAACGGGGTTACGTTATTTTGGAATACAACAGGCAGAGCTGTTGCCTGGCCTCGGAGTGGATCCCAGCTCCCAGGGCTTGCTGGGGAGGAAAGCTCCTCACTTTGTGGTGTCAGTGGGGCAACACAGCCACGAGCACTGCGGGTGGCTCGGGGCCAGGTGGCTCCAGGTGGGTGGGTGGCAGTGCCAGGAGGACAAATACCTGCACAGCAAAGCCCCGCAGGAATTCCTCCCTTCCCTCGGGCAGCCGGTGTTTTGTGACCACAAAGGTATTTGCTGTGAATCAGCCCCTCTGCTCCGCCCTGAGGGGACACCCCACCTGGAGGCCTGAATCCTGCTCTGGTGTCCCCAGCACAGGAAGGCCATGGACCTGTTGGAATGAGTCCAGAGGAGGCACCAGGGTGGTTAGAGGGATGGGATACGAGGCTGGGAAAATTGGGGTTGATCAGCCTGGAGGAGGGAAGGCTCCAGGGTAGGCCCCTTCCAGGGCCTAAAAGGGCTCCAGGAGAGCTGGAGGGGGACTGAGGACAAAGGATGGAGGGACAGGACACAGGGAATGGCTTCCCCACTGCCAGAGGACAGGGTTAGATGGGTATTGGGGAGAAATTCTTCCCTGTGAGGGTGGGCAGGCCCTGGCACAGGTTGCCCAGAGAAGCTGTGGCTGCCCCTGGATCCCTGGAAGTGTTCAAGGCCAGGTTGGATGGAACTTGGAGCAACCTGGACTAGTGGAAGGTATCCCTGCCCGTGGTAAAGGAGTAGAACAAGATGGGCTTTAAGGCCCCTTCCAAGACAGGCTAATCTATAATTCCATGATTCTGTGAAGTTCTTTGTGAGGATGCTGGGACCCAACAGGGTGGTCTCGGTGCCTCCTCCTTCCCCATCCTTTCCCTGTGTAACAGCACTAACTGAGGCAGAACATCCCCTCTGCTCATTTCCTGGTGGGTGTCAAGCACAGGCATTACTAACCAGGCTGGAATGTGTCACCCTAGAGAATCTTCTGAGGTGACACAACCAACCTGACAGGGGAGAGACTGGGGAGGTGCGGGGTGTGATTGCTCTGAAGGATTGTTAACAGAAGGAGCCCCTCCTTAGAAACACACAATGGAGATGATTTTGAACTTTGGTGAATACCTCGGGGGAAGAGGGTAATTTGTTTAGGCTGACAAACAACACACACCTATTGTGTTGTCGTCACTGAAGTAGTTATGGATGAATAGCAGATTTTTCAGGTATGGCCAATTCATAAAGCTTGAAAAAGTAGAGGGTATGAATATGTAATGCTTACATAAATAGCAGCCTGAAAAATGTTGACTTGTTCAGGGTATTTTTCTGGATCCATTTGGGCATCTACTGCTGCTTTGCAATATGGGAATTACAGACAAGACTTAAGTCTCTCACTGAAAAATATTCAAATCCTCAAACAGCTCAGCCTTCTCAAGGAGATGTTCTGGAAAACTCTGAACATTCAACCTCTGACCCTCTTTCCATTGCTTATAGAAAACTGGGGGTACCACAAGGAATTGGGGATGGGCAAGAACACGATTTCTCATTGGAAAGGAAGGGCCTTGTTTTGTGGGGAATTCTCTGCAAACTCTCTTGACTGCAATAAGTAGAAAATCAAAGATAATAGTAAAAATTCACAAGACCATATCAGAATTAAAGTGTTCAGAAGGAATTGTGCCGACCTGATTCAACTTTCTTTTTGACAAGAGCCAAAGGGAAACCCTCAGCTGTAGTAAGAATTTAATCAGAGAATAAATTTGAACACAACACTTGCCTAAAAGAAGAAATTATCCAGTGTGGAGGGAAATCCTCAGGGATGGCTGTTACTGGATGTTCTCTTCTGGGTTTGGGTGAAAGAAATAGGACTAAACACCCTAACAACAATTAATGCTCAGTAATAAGTGAGATATTTCAAATGTCACCATTCTCACTTCTGTGCCTTGGGAACAGTTCCTCGTGAATACTTCGAAAGATTCTCTGTGGAATGATGAAAGTTCGGAATCTTGCAAATATGTTGGAAGAGGAGATTTAAGGTTGACTTGGGTTAGATATTAGGAAGAAAATCTTCCCTATGAGGGAAGGAGGAGGCCCGGGCACAGGTTTCCCAGAGAAGCTGTGGCTGCCCCATCCCTGGAAGTGTCCAAGGCCAGGTTGGACAGGACTTGGAGCACCCTGGGCTAGTGGGGGGTGTCCATGCCCATGGCAGGGGGTGGCATAAGATAAGTTTTAACAGACCTTCCAAGACAAATAATCCAATGATAACATCATGTAATAAACTCCTTGATGAAAAAATGATTCCTCATGATTTTGAATTCTCAGTACAGAGACACATAACTCTAGGGACATATTTTCTATAAACTAGAAAGAGAGAAACCTCCACATACAGATTTTGGTGGAAAAAAAACCCAGAGCAGTAAAAATGTTTTCGTAATGATGAGAAAATTTAGAGGGAAAAATGTTTGGAAAATAAAAACAATTAGAATGGCATAAATTTTCAAAATGAACCAACTCAATCAATTTCTATTTCAGGCAAGTCACTCCAAAGAAAAACTACAGAGACAAAAAGTCCAACTGAAGTAATAACCTCAGTTGCCGAAACAATGAAAACAACCCCTACAACTGCTGAGAAGGAGACAAATTCCATAACTACAATGACATACACCAACACACAAAAAAACAACACACAGGAAAAGAAGACGACGATGTCAACCTCTTCAACCAGGGCACAAGGGAGTCCTTTTAAGACAACATCCACAGCTCCTGGAAAGACCACTGCAGTCCCTCCCAGCTCAGCTGCAACATCCACTCGAGCTCAAGTCACCAGTGAAACTACAGAGGCGACCAGCACGGTCCGCGCACAAACATCCTCCTCTGCTCCTGGGACAAGCCCAACTGCTGAGAGCACCTCCGCTCTTCCTGGGACCTCTACTCTGGAGACCACGTCCCCAACTCTCACCACAACTTCAGCCACCTCTATAGTACCCACGACCTCTCCTGCTGCTTCTACAGCCACGTCAAGCGTTGAGGCCACCACTGTGACCTCCTCCACAATGGGGCAACGTTCCACCTCAGTGTCCCAGGCCACATCTGCGGAGACTGCGGCTTCAACCTCTTCCACTCGCGCACCAACGTCTACTCTTGAGACCAGTGAGAGACTCGTGTCCAGCACAGCCCAAAGCTCCAGCACAGCTCCTGGAACGACCACTGCAGTCCCTCCCAGCTCAGCTGCAACATCCACTCGAGCTCAAGTCACCAGTGAAACTACAGAGGCGACCAGCACGGTCCGCGCACAAACATCCTCCTCTGCTCCTGGGACAAGCCCAACTGCTGAGAGCACCTCCGCTCTTCCTGGGACCTCTACTCTGGAGACCACTTCCCCAACCCTCACCACAACTGCACCAACTCCTACGCCACCTACCACCTCTCCTGCTGCTTCTACAGCCATGTCAAGCGTTGAGGCCACCACTGTGACCTCCTCCACAATGGGGCAACGTTCCACCTCAGTGTCCCAGGCCACATCTGCGGAGACTGCGGCTTCAACCTCTTCCACTCAGGCATACTTACCTACTCTTCATACCACCTCCATGGCTTTCTCCACAACAGGACAAAGGTCCACGATATCTTTTGGAATGACCACTTCTCATCTGATTGTCTCCACTGCAGCTCCCTTTCCTACACAGACATCTCTCGTTTCTGTTCCTACTACCAGTAGTACAGCTTTTTTTGGAACGACTGTAATGCCTGATATGAAAACTGCTCCAAAAACCAGTAAGTAGTGCAGCAATTAGTGTTATTATTTGTTATTTTTTTTAGTCTTTGTATGTTTTTTTGACTCCATGCATCTTGTTCCTTTTTTTCGGTTCTTAACTTTTTTTGTTTACTTTTATTTATTGTACAGAGAAGATTAGTTTTTTTCATCTATCGTTACTGTGTTTTGCAGATTCTGACTCTTTTTTCATGTTTTATAGTTGTATAATTTTTAGTGATTTTCACATACCAGTAGTTTTGGATACTTTACTCAGTACCTAAATTAAAAGGCATGAAAAGAGTAGATAATCTGTCCTCCTTTCAAAATTTAAAGGCAGTAATAAAATTAATTGGAGAAATATTCTAGTTAAGTATCAGGATAAAGGCTAAAAAAATGTATTAGTCTCCCTACTTATATGTTTCCAAGGTATAACATCACTGTACAAAAATCATATAACACCTTAAAAATGTGAAAAACAATCAAGGTTTATGATTCAGGCTAGGCAGGGATGGCCAACCACAGGGTTGGCATGATCCCTCTGAGCCTGCTCACCCATAGCCCTGTCACCCTGGCTCTTACCCCTTGACACTCCCATCTGGGCTGGCAGGAGAATTCTACATTTGTCCATACAGAGCCTTGTCACACTTACTCTGCCCCTTCATCACTCCCCATCTGTGCTTCTTCCAGCTCCCACCCACCCACCACCGACAGCTGCCGCCCTCGAGCGTTTCACCGTCAACTTCACCATCACCAACCTGCCCTACAATTCTGACCTGGAGAATCCAGACTCAGCAAGGTTCAAGTCTGCACAGCGTGTTATGAACATGTTGGTGAGTGGAGCATCAC
>NW_020957150.1:0-1443 GCF_003031625.1 Empidonax traillii | reverse complement strand
TCCAGCACAGCCCAAAGCTCCAGCACAGCTCCTGGAACGACCACTGCAGTCCCTCCCAGCTCAGCTGCAACATCCACTCGAGCTCAAGTCACCAGTGAAACTACAGAGGCGACCAGCACGGTCCGCGCACAAACATCCTCCTCTGCTCCTGGGACAAGCCCAACTGCTGAGAGCACCTCCGCTCTTCCTGGGACCTCTACTCTGGAGACCACTTCCCCAACTCTCACCACAACTGCACCCACCTCTATAGTACCCACAACGTCTCCTTCAGCTTCTACAGCCATGTCAAGCGTTGAGGCCACCACTGTGACCTCCTCCACAGTGGGGCAACGTTCCACCTCAGTGTCCCAGGCCACATCTGCGGAGACTGCGGCTTCAACCTCTTCCACTCAGGCATACTTACCTACTCTTCATACCACCTCCATGGCTTTCTCCACAACAGGACAAAGGTCCACGATATCTTTTGGAATGACCACTTCTCATCCGATTGTCTCCACTGCAGCTCCCTTTCCTACACAGACATCTCTCGTTTCTGTTCCTACTACCAGTAGTACAGCTTTTTTTGGAACGACTGTAATGCCTGATATGAAAACTGCTCCAAAAACCAGTAAGTAGTGCAGCAATTAGTGTTATTATTTGTTATTTTTTTTAGTCTTTGTATGTTTTTTTGACTCCATGCATCTTGTTCCTTTTTTTCGGTTCTTAACTATTTTTGTTTACTTTTATTTATTGTACAGAGAAGATTAGTTTTTTTCATCTATCGTTACTGTGTTTTGCAGATTCTGACTCTTTTTTCATGTTTTATAGTTGTATAATTTTTAGTGATTTTCACATACCAGTAGTTTTGGATACTTTACTCAGTACCTAAATTAAAAGGCATGAAAAGAGTAGATAATCTGTCCTCCTTTCAAAATTTAAAGGCGGTAATAAAATTAATTCGAGAAATATTCTAGTTAAGTATCAGGATAAAGGCTAAAAAAATGTATTAGTCTCCCTACTTATATGTTTCCAAGGTATAACATCACTGTACAAAAATCATATAACACCTTAAAAATGTGAAAAACAATCAAGGTTTATGATTCAGGCTAGGCAGGGATGGCCAACCACAGGGTTGGCATGATCCCTCTGAGCCTGCTCACCCATAGCCCTGTCACCCTGGCTCTTACCCCTTGACACTCCCATCTGGGCTGGCAGGAGAATTCTACATTTGTCCATACAGAGCCTTGTCACACTTACTCTGCCCATTCATCACTCCCCATCTGTGCTTCTTCCAGCTCCCACCCACCCACCACCGACAGCTGCCGCCCTCGAGCGTTTCACCGTCAACTTCACCATCACCAACCTGCCCTACAATTCTGACCTGGAGAATCCAGACTCAGCAAGGTTCAAGTCTGCACAGCGTGTTATGAACATGTTGGTGAGTGGAGCATCACTGGGACATTG
>NW_020957149.1:66896-69537 GCF_003031625.1 Empidonax traillii | reverse complement strand
AAAAAAAAAAAAAAAAAAAAAAAAAAAAAAAAAAACAAAAACAAAACGGGAGAGGGAAGGGAAAAGCCGCAGCTTCTGTCTCTGGTGCTGACTCTGCCCCGGGGGAGGATCATGGCCACGGCACAGATCGATCTCGGGGAGCTCCTCACGGGGGGGATTTTTGGGATCGCTGGGTCTTTGTCAGGGTTGTTTTTAGCTGCCCTTTCCACCCCTGGGCTCGGGGCCCTCGGAAAGGGCTCTGGCACTGCCACCCGAGTGGGCACAGGGAGGGAGCAGGGAGAGTTCAATGCTGGCAGCAGGAACTGCATCCGAATTTGGGATCCTTAGAGCTGTGCCGGACGAGTTGAGCCAGTTCTGCTCTCTGGTCTGGTCACTCGGGGGGATCATCCTGACTCCAACACCTGAGTGCGATTCCTCAGTGCCCGAATCCCTTGGGAAATGGCTCAGCATGGAACCATCTCAGGGATGAGAACAGGCAACAAGGGAAGGGCGTGGAAGTCCCGCAGAGGGTCAGTGGCACCGACACCAACTCCAGCCCCGGCCACACGTGGAACGTTCCCTGGTGTCCTGCAGACCAAGTGTGGTTTGCAAATGATGGAATCATTTGGGTTGGACGGGGTGAGATGAGTTTAGAGATGATTATTGAGATCAGATTTATTAAGGATTAACGAGAGGAGCGTGGGAGTGCTAAAAAACCCTCCCTAATCCTTGGGCTGGGCTGGTTTTGATAATCACCCCAAACTGGGAATAGCAGCCCAGCAAAGTCCTTATCATAGAAATCTGGTGGTGGGGGTTAATATGATAGTTTATCTATGTTTAAATATCAACTGATTATTAGAAACACATCCATTGAAAATTAACTGTGTAACAGATTCTTATCTCTGCCACCACGTGCTTAAATAAACACACATGTTTTCCCAACCAATTGGGAGTCGATTTGAACCCCTGGTTTGTTTTATTATGACTTTTTTCTTTTCTTTTCTTTTGTTTTTTTTTTTTTTTTTTCCCTGCTGCTGCAGAGTGGCTTTGTTTGCTCCCCATTCCTCACATATCCGGGATGGTTTTCATTCCTGACTCGTGGCTGCTCAGCCAGCGCTTAATCGGGATAATAATAATAATAATAATAATAATAATAATAATAATAATAATAATAATAATAATAATGCATTTGCCTGGGATGGACCCCCCCTCAGCCCCAGCTCTGGCTGTTCCACAAACAACAAACCCAACACCCAGGGAGCACTCACTCAAACATCCACGGGAAGGGGAGCCAAGCAGGGATCCAAATCCAGCAGGACCCGTGGAATGAAAGAAAAACACGGGCGCGTGCCTGGGAGGACGAGATTCCTGATTGTCCCTGGAAAGCAAAACAAGGCAAGAGCCCCGTCTGGGGCAGAGCCAGCCCAAGGGGAGCAGGAGAGGGGGGAAATTCGGGATGCACAGGAGGGAGTGTCTGCCCGCCTGGGGGGGCTCCAGGGAGGGTCAGGGATGAGCTGGGTCAGTGTGGATGTGCCCTGGGCTCTGATCCGTGGGTTTTTTTGGGAAAAAAAAAAAGACTCTGGGAGGGGAAAATCAGGCTCCAGAGTGGGTGAGGGATGAGCTGGGTGGGCATGGATGTGCCCTCCTTCTTCTTCATCTCCTTCTTTTCTTCCTTCTTATCCTTCTTCTTCTCTTTCTTCTTCTCCTCCCCATTCTTCTTCTCCTATATTAGTATTATCATTACTATTATTATTGTTATTATTCAGGTGTTAATCCAACTGGATTCTTTCTTCAGATTCCTCTTGGCTAACTGCCATGATCTCAACTGATTTTTCCAGGCGTGGAAACCAAGAAGTTATTCCAGACCTGGATTTGTCAGGTGTCTGACATGCACAGGGCTGGCCAGGCACAGCTTTAGAGTGACATTATTGTCTGACCTCCAGCAGGTCACAGAAAGAATCCTGCAGGACAGATTTCCATGTGAAATGGTGTGAATTTTGCTTCCCTCATCCTCACCTAGCTGAGAATTGCTGGAAATAGTGGAGAATCCTCGCTCCATCCATCCATCCATCCATCCATCCATCCATCCATCCATCCGTCCGTCCGTCCGTCCGTCCATCCATCCATCCATCCATCCATCCATCCATCCATCCATCCATCCATCCATCCATCCATCCATCCTTCTCTCTTATCCATCTCTCTCTTTATCCACCCCTTCCTTCGTTCCCCTCCAAACCCAAAGTGTCTCCAGGACACCACAGAGCTGCCTCTTTCTCCTCCATGCCCAGGGATCCATCTGAGTTCCTTAATCCCAGCCAGGAGGTCTCCTCAGAGGTGCCCTGAGGTGTCTGAGCTGTCCTGCTGAGCCTGAGCTTTGTCCCACCTCACAGAACCATGGAATGGTTTGGGATTGGGAAGCACCTTCAACCTCATCTCATTCCACCCCAGGGACACCTTCCACCATCCCAGGTCACTCCCAGCCCCGTCCTGTCACACAGAGCCAGAACACCGACAATTTTAAGGAAGAGACCTGCCCCTTTGGCATGCCAGACTGCAGGTGGGATGTCCCCAAGCCTGATGCCCCCCCAAGCCTGGTGTCCCCGAGCCCCTCAGATGTCACAAGGTACATTTTTTGGGAACTAAACTGAGTCCTGGGTGTCCT
>NW_020957149.1:61005-63265 GCF_003031625.1 Empidonax traillii | reverse complement strand
AGCCATCCGGGATTGTTCCTTCCCATTTCCTTATCTGCTGCTCTGCCCAGCTCAGCCAGTGACTCAAACCACCCCCTTCCCAGAGCATTCCCGGGGGGAGCCTCCTGTTCCTCACTGTCAGGGAACGTTTCCTGAGATTCAGCTGAAATTTTCCTTTCCTCACATTCAGCCTGTTCCCACCTCTTCTCATGCAGACCTCACCCTGGCCAACCTGTCCTCCTCCTCCTCCTCTTCCTCCTCCTCTTCCTCCCCTCAGACTTCAGACCCTTTTTGGCTTTTATCCTTCTGAATGTATTTATGATTCCAGGTTTTTGCAGGCTTGGGAAGGCCCATTCCCATATCCAGCAGTGCTGTCCCAATTACAGCCCTGTGAGGTCTCTTAAGGTCCCAATTAACATTCCCATCCTCCCAAACTGAAGGGTTCCCAAAAGCCAGAGGTGTTTGGATGTCCATAAATGACCCCTGATGGCCCTGAGGATCCTGGATTTGATGGAAAAGCCCTGCCCAAATTGTCCATAAATGAAACACCAGACTGAGAACAGGCCCAATAACTGGGATCTCCTATAAAATGGAATTATTTAGGGTGGAAAAGACCCACAAGATCATGGAGTCCACTCCCCCAGCACTGCCAAGGCCACCACCTGGACATCCCCAAGTGCCACATCCCCCTGAATTTTAAATCCCTCCAGGGATGGGGACTCCACCACTGGCCTGGGCAGCCTGTTCCTGTGCTTGTCCCCCTTTTCCATGAGGAAATGTTCCCAGTATCCAACCTAAACCTCCCCTGGCACAACTTGAGGCCGTTTCCTCTTGTCCTGTAACATTCCAACCTGAGGTAAATTGTTCTCTGTGGTTGGAGATGGTTCTGATTCCTCACTCCTGGGTGCCTTGGCAGAAGTTGGGGCTCAGATGCCCCTTTTGTGCCTCCAACAGGAACCTTGGAAAGGAAAAAGGACTCCAGGACAACTCACCTGGTGACCCAATGGATGTCCTGTCTCTGCTGTCCTTTGTTGACTGAGCCCAGACATTCACTATCCTGATGCTTTTCCCTAAAAACCTGACTCCACATGTGCCATCCTGCTGATATTTGAGGTGTTCTGCCTTTGCTGCTTGTGGACAGCAAGGGGCACAGGAATTAGGGAGCTTTTCCTGAAACAAAACCTGGGGGGCAGAGCTGGGGGGGGAAGCAGAGCTGAGAAGTCACCCCTAAAAGTTACCAATTTCAGGAAAAAAATGGAGCCACTTGGAGATGTCTGCCACATGAAGGCTGAGATTTCTGCTCAGGCTTTGCTTCCACCGGGGAATGATCCGAATTTTTGCCTCTGGAGTGGATCCAAGGTAGGAATTCCTTTCCTCAGGTTGTTATTGCACCCACAGTTCCTCGTGGGGGGCAATCAAGAGGCACAAAAGGCTGGAAGGCAGAGACAGCTTTAGGAATAAAAAAAGGGGGACAGGTGCTTCCACAGGCAGCAGGATTGGGAAAATTAACAAATCCTGGGGATTAAGTGGCAGGTGGTCCTTGGTGAAGCAGCAGCTTCTTTCCCTGTGAAGATGCAAAAGATTTCTCATGCTGGGGAATCAGCAGAGAATCCATCAAATGCTTCAGTCAATGGGAATGGTGTGAGGTGACTCAGAGATTCTGGGGCAGAAAAGCCCTTTTTGTGCCTCTTGGTTGCCCCCCACGAGGGTTTAACAACAACCAGGTTTCCTTAGAAAAGGAATGATTGCCCTGGATCCACTCCAGGGGCAGAAATGATAATGGTTCCCTGGTGGAAGCATAGCCCTCAGCTCTGGTGATTCAGAGCTGTTATCCAGGAAAGTCCTTCAGCACCACATCCCTGGAAGTGGCTTCCAGGGGAACATCAAAGAGCAGTTGCACGTTGTTGTTCTGTGGGAGGAGGCAGGGCTTGACATTCCTTCCATGTCTTTATGTTTCCAGCAATTAACCATGTCCCTGATTGCAAGAAGGGCTCTGGCTGGCACAGGCCAAGCATTCCTTGGGCAACAATATCCAGCTGGGCCCTCCTGATTAGCTCTGATTATTCTGGGATGCTCAGAGAGTCCCAGAATGTGCTGAGCTGGAAGGGACCCCCAAGGACCAGCCAGTCCAACCCTCAGCCCTGCACAGACCCAGCCCCAAGAGTCCCCCCCTGTGCCCCAGAGGATCATCCCAACCCTCCTGCAGCTCTGGCAGCCTTGGGGCTGTGCCCACTGCCCTGGGGAGCCTGGGCAGTGCCAACCACCCTCTGGGGGAAGAACC
>NW_020957149.1:53881-60083 GCF_003031625.1 Empidonax traillii | reverse complement strand
CCCACCTTCACTGCCCTCCTTTGGACACTGGAACAGCTTCAGATCTTCCATTGTGTCCCCCCAAACTGCCCCAATGTTGAGGTGAGGCCGCCCCAGGGCAGAGCAGAGCGGGACAATCCCCTCCCTGATGCCCCCCAGGACAGGTTGCCCTCCTGGCTGCCAGGGCACTGCTGGCCCATGGCCAACTGGCCCCCCTTTCCCAGCACTGCTTTCCAGCCTCTCATCCCCAGCCTGTCCCTACACCCGGGGTTGCCCCATCCCAGGTACAGAATCCACTCTGGGAGGAGTTTCTTTGTCACTGTGCAGGTGGCTGAGCATTCACACCGAGGGGCTGCCAGGCTGGATGAGCTCACCAGGGAGCCCGGGATGAGTGTCCTGCTCCTGGCACTGGGATCACGCTGTGTGCACTCAGCAGGATCCCAGATCCCACCTGGCTCAGTGGGAATGGGAGGCAGCAGGGAGCTCAGGCCTGCCAGAGACCTCGGGAGGTCACCTGGAACACGTCCCTGCTCCGAGACAGGAGCATCCTGGACAGCTTTTAAGTGGTTCTGGCAGGAAAGGCCTCCAGAAATATCTTCCATCCCACTTTTGTGTAGCTCTGCTTTCCTGCCCTGTGACCTGTCAGCTTATTTTATTCCTGCTGCAACTGAAACCCGGCTCTGGTGTCTGATACTCGTGGATTTGGAAAAGGGAAGATTCCTTTTGCTCTGTAACAGCATTTTGGGAGACAGTTCCTGTCATATCAGCTGGGAAGGGGCTGGAGCAGCAGGAGGGGCTGAGGGAGCTTGGGGGGCTCAGCCTGGAGAAAAGGAGGCTCAGGGGGGACCTTCTGTATCCCTCAAATTCCCTGGAGCCAGGGAGGTTGGGCTCTGCTCCCAGGGAACAAGGGACAGGAGGAGAGGGAACGGCCTCCAGCTGTGCCAGGGGAGGCTCAGGTTGGACTTCAGGAGGAAAATTCCCCCTTGGAAAGGGCTGTGCAGCCCTGGCACAGCTGCCCAGGGAGGTGGTGGAATCCACATGGATGTGGCACTCAAGGCCACGGGTTAGTGGTGAAGGGTTGATGGTTGCACTTGGTGATCTTAGAGATCTTTTCCAACCTGAAGGATTCCCTGATTTTATGATGTCACCTCCCTTTCCCGTGTTTTCTTAAGGTAAAACCCCTGTTCTTTTGGTCTCCTCCACAGGCCATGAATTCCAGACCTCTGGTCCTGCTTCCTTCCCTCTGGCCTCCAGTCTCTGGTTGATGCCTGGGAATGAAGCACCTGGATCTCCATCCTTTCATCCCGGGTTCCAAATGTCCCTCTCAGTATCTCTTATTTATCATGGAAACATGGAATGGGTTGGGTTGGGAGGGAGCCTAAAGCCCATCCAGTGCCACCCCCTGCCATGGGCAGGGACACCTCCCACTATCCCAGGTTGCTCCAGCCTGGCCTTGGACACTCCCAGGAATGTGGGATCCACAACTTCCCCGGGCAACCCATTCCAGTGTCTCTTCCTTGCCACAGCCTGAAGAAAATCATGCCATCAGGATGCCACCAGTGCCTCCTGCTCCCTCCCTGCTTCATCCAGAGGCAGCTCCTGGAGTGACCAGCACTCAGGGATGGGTGGTGACAACCTGCTCTTCAAGGTTCTCCTGGATTTCTCCCTGTGGGAATGTGGTTATAAAGGAAAATGAGTCAAAACTGGCTTTGCTTGGTCTGGCCTTCAGGGTTGTGTTGGGAGGATGTTTTGATGAGAATCACAATAATGAGCCAGGCTTAACCAACCTGGTGGTTGACCTGGAATGCCCCCAGGGACCAAATTCCTGAAAACCCTCTTCCCCATTCATGGAATTTATGACCCCTTGTTTGCTACCATGCAAAAAGATAATACCAATAATAATAACAACACTAAAAACAATCAAGAATTACTCACATTGTCCATCAGGTTTCCTGGATTTCTCCGAGAATTTCCAGGAAACTGGGCTGAGTAACATCCCACAACATTCCCCAGGATTTCATGGATCCCACAGGGCTTGTTTCAAACAACTCCTGGAAAGAGAAGGGCTCTGTCAACAAACAGACTTGTTGCCCTGGGAGTTCTGTGGGTTTAAAACAGGTTTAAAACTTGTTAAAGTTGTTCAAACAGGGGGTTTAAGGCTTGATTGGGGGATGGGATGTTATCAGGGATTTAAAGATGTTCAGGGCAGGTTGAGCATCAATGGGAAGGGCTGAGATGATGCTTAAATCCATCCAGACATGTCCTGGATCCGTCTCTCTTTCTCCCTAAAATTCACTTTAAGATCATGACAAAAGTTTTGTATTATTTATTTATTTTTTATTTTTTTTTCTTCTCACCCAGGACACACCCCAATGCCCAGGAATATGTTGGTTTTCAGGGGTATTTTGGTATCCTGTAGGTGAGTCCAGCAAAGATTCCACCTTTTTGGATCTGCCCGTGTGGGAGTTTAGTGGGAAAACAGTGAAGTTTGCAGGGAGGGAAACTCTAAAGCACTTTTTGGGAGCTGCTGGAAAGGAAATTAGAATAAGGGACTCAAAAACCAAAACCTGTTTGGTTCATAAAATCCTGGGATGATATCATTCCAATCACCCATTTCTGGGGGATTATTCCATAGGTGGAGTTCATGTCTCTTTCATGCAGCTGTTCCCATGGAAAAGTTTGGGAAAAGTGGCCCCTGGAGAAGCAGGGAGGACTCAGAGGTTCAGTTTGCCCTCAGCTCTGAATGGATGGTCGATCTGGGCAAATCTCTGTGGAGAAAGGGGGTTCCAGGATCTTCAGGAAACCAGGAATCTTGGGATATCCAGCAGCGTGTGGGGCCCTGAACTTCTCAGTCAACAAGATTGTATTAACTGATGGATCCCGTGCAAGGGAACTCTGGGTATTAATATTCATAACTCGGATTCAATTCAGGCTTTCCGATAAAAATGACCCCTCGGTGTGTTTGTGCATCTGTTTGCTCTGAGATCCTGCAGATGGACCCCCCTGCCTTCCTGCCCCATCCCAGGAAGGTTTGGGACACTGAGGGTCTCAGCACTCCCTCTGAAATCCAGGGAAATGAAAACTTCGGGGAATGGATGGGTGGATTTAAGCCCAGCTGTGCTCTGGAGACGCTGGGCAGGAATCTACTTTGAGAACCAAAAAATAACTACAAAAATAGATATTTTATAGATCTAAAATACTTTAATATTGCTATTAAATTATTAAATTAATAGTAAATATTAACTAATACTAACCCACATTATTATTAATTAATATAGATAATGTTAATAAATATCAAGTTATTAAATACCAGTGTAATTTTAAATTTTATGTAATTTTAAATATAAATATTATTTTAATATAATGTTCAATTAAAATATACTGCATATTAATATACTATATAAATATCTATTCATAAAAATTATATATGTTATATAAGTATATATTTCATATAAATATAAAATATAAATTATATTAAAAATATAAAATATAAATATATTATATATAATGTATATAATATGCATAATATATAAAGTATATATAATGTATTATATATTTTATACAATATAACGTACATAATATATATTATATAAATATATATTTATATATAATGTGTATTATAGATAAACATATATAAAATATAAATGTATGTAAAAATATATACAATACATACTAGATTTTAATTTTATATAAAATATACATAAATATTAATATATAATATATAAAATATAGAAATAATATTTTACAAATGTTTTATAGAAATATCCATAAAATCCCTACATCTCCCAGGAATTAGCGGTGGGAAAAGGGCTGAAACGTAACACTGATCCAAGGAAAAAGATTGTCTGGAAGGTGACCAAGAAGTGGCCCAGAGAAGCTGTGGCTGCCCCTGGATCCCTGGCAGTGTCCAAGGCCAGGCTGGAGCAACCTGGGCTGGTGGAAGGTGTCCCTGCCCACGGCAGGGGGTATGACAGGATGGACTTTCATGCCCCTTCCAAGCCAATCCTGTGATTCCATGACTCAGCTGGATTGAATTTCAGTCCCACTCCGGTGGAACAGGAATGATCCTCTCTTCCAACCCCAGCACCTGCCACCCCTCCCCTGCTCTCAAAATCAGCCCAACAAGCTCAACCCCCCCTGAATTTGTTCTGCTGGAGGCAGAACGAGGCTGGATTTGGTTTGGGGCTTTTTTTTTGCCCCTTGTTTGTCCCTTGGCTCCTGAGGAAAAGCCATCCAAGAGCCTGTTTTGCAGCGCTTGGATCACCCTGGATTAAGCTGAGGTGCAAACTCTCCGTTTGCTTCAATGAAGCAAAACAAAACTGGCTGATTTAGAAATGTCAAAACACGAGGTTTTTCTCCAAAGGAGCTCAGAGCCAACATATTTCCTCTCTTTTCTTTTCTTTTTTTTTTTTTTCCCACAAAAAAAGTTAAATATTTGCATGTGAAGCACATTTCTGGGTAATCTCACCCATGGAGGGAGCAAAAGTTGAAATTTCCCCTAGAACGGAATTTTCTTGCAGGGCTGGAGCTCCCAGTTCACAACAAAAGTTATTGTTTCCTTACTAATGGATCACTTTTTGTTCAGACAAGGAAAACCTGGCCCTGGAAAGGTGGAGTGGCTTAAGATCATGGAATGGTTTGGGTTGGAAGGGAACTTGAAGACCATCCAGTGCCACCCCCTGCCATGGGCAGGGACACCTTCCACCGGCCCAGGGTGCTCCAACCCGGCCTGGGACACTTCCAGGGATCCAGGGGCAGCTTCTCTGGGCTTTTCAATTGAATTTCAGTTGAAATTCCCTGGTTGGATCATTTTAATTCCCAGCCAATAAAGCTCCTGTTCTGCCCCACATGAAGACCTGGGAGTGGTCCAGATGTTTTCCTTCCAGTGGGAACAGTGGTGGCTCATGGATAAGAACAGCTGGCCACAGAATCACTGTGCAGCTTTTTTAAAACAATAATAATCAATTTATTGAATTTTTAAACATTTTAATAAAAATGTAGGCTTTTTAATTATTTTCCTGCCAGCAGTGTCCACATGTCCCCTTCCTCCACTCAATCCTGGAGCAAAGACAGTGGGAAATGTTGGATTAAAGGACCATCAGTTGCTGCTCTCAAGATCGAGAGGCCACGAGGTGGATTTTTTTTCTGGGTCAGCTACTACAGGAATTGGCTTCAGGTTTGAATTTTATTGGGGGAGGGGAAAAAAGAATAAAAAGAATAAAAATTATCTGGGCAATTTCAAACTAAACAAACTTTCCGTGGAACTTTTGGAAGTCTCTCATTCACCACCAGAGCTTTTGAAGAAGCATTTTTGACCAGGTTAAAAAAAAAATAAAAAAAGTGGGGGAAAAAAGGTCCAAATAGAGTGAAAAATGTCACATTTAACTAAATTATTTTATAGTTTAATTACTTTTATATATAAAATAATTATATCTATAAAACATATATAAAATAATTAAATTATTTAATAATTTAATTATATATTAAATTAAATTTTTTAATTATATATTAAACTTTATATTTTAATTTTATCTTAGTATTATATTAGTTTTTATATTTTATATTAATATGTGATGTCTAGGTTATTTTATATTAATAAGTGGTATATATTAATTATGATGGTTTATATTAATTTTATATTTTACATTGATAAATATTAAGATATTTAATATTAATTATGGAACTACAGCAGTTGGGAGCCTGAAAACCACTTCAGCAATGACTCTGGAAAAAGGGTGGGTTTGGATGAGATATTAGGAAGAAGTTCTTTCTTTGAGGGTGGGGAGGGGCTGGGATGGAATTCCCAGAGAAGCTGTGGCTGCCCCTGGATCCCTGGAAGTGTCCCAGGCCAGGTTGGAGCACCCTGGGCTGGTGGAAGGTGTCCCTGTCCATGGCAGGGGTGGCACTGGATGATCTTTAATGTCCCTTCCAACCCAACCCATTCCAGGACTGAAGGCCCCTTAGAATCCCAGAATCCTTAAGGCTGGAAAAGCCCTCTGAGATGACCCAATCCAACCATTCCCAGCACTCCCAAGGCCACCTCTGACCGTGTCCCCGAGTGCCACATCCACCTGGATCTGAAACCCCTGCAGGGATGGGGATCCACCCCTGCCCTGGGCAGCCTCTTCCAATCCTTTACAGCCCTTTCCAGGAAGGAATTTTCCCCAATATCCAACCTGCCCCTCCCCTGGCACAGTTCCCTCTCCTGCTGTCCCTCATTCCC
>NW_020957149.1:40647-52761 GCF_003031625.1 Empidonax traillii | reverse complement strand
GACCGTGTCCCCGAGTGCCACATCCACCTGGATCTGAAACCCCTGCAGGGATGGGGATCCACCCCTGCCCTGGGCAGCCTCTTCCAATCCTTTACAGCCCTTTCCAGGAAGGAATTTTCCCCAATATCCAACCTGCCCCTCCCCTGGCACAGTTCCCTCTCCTGCTGTCCCTCATTCCCAGGGAGCAGAGCCCCAAATCCCCTGCATGTTCTGCCCTATTTGTCTCCTCTCAGCTCTCCCATCCCTGGGCAGCTCCAGCTGTTTTCCCGCTTTCCTCCCTCCCCTCTCCCTCCTCACCTGTCCCTCTGCCCTCCTGCCTTTTGCAGCACCCTTGGCTGGAGTCCAGGAGCCTGTTCTTTTCCTCCTGGGCACTTCCCAAGTTTTATTTGCACTCCTGTGTTACCGGGAGGATTTTCCTGGCACGGGGCCCTCGGATCTTTCTCCGCTCGTGCTCCCGAGCAGACAAAACTCCTGGAGTAAAATTAGCAACAAGCAACACCTATTTTATGTTGGGTTGGTTTGTTTTTTTTTTTTTATCTCCGTGTCTCCAAACTGTTTCCAGATGATTTCATCATTCCCCATTTACACTGTGGGAAACTGAGGCCTGGAAAGTGGGAGGATTCAATCCAACCTTCACCAGCCCTCCCGGTCCTTCTGTGATTTCTCCCGAAGGATTTACCCCATGTCCATTAGTCCTCCTGCTCCTTTCAGGGCTGTGGCTCCCATCAGGATCCAGGGAAACCTAATCCCTGTGGAAAGGGATGGAAGAGAGCTCCAGGGTTTAATCATCATATTCCTTTTAAACACTACAAGCTGGTTTTGTTCCCATAGATTTCCTGGATCATGGCTAAGACAAAGCCTGATCTACCAGAACTTTCTCTTCCCTGTGTCTAAATAACTGGAGTATCCTAGATCCAATATTCCAGTATCCAAGAAATTCCTTGTAATATTTAAGACAGATTTTGAGGTCTTGTCCCTGCTCCAGGTAGTGTGGTTAAATTACATGACCTTTACATGTCCTTCCATCCCAAATTATTCCATGATCTTTTATGCCAAAGGGGTCAAAAGAAGCCATAAAAATTCAGGGATTGATCATCATGTTCTTATTAAACTCTACAAGTTTTTGCTCCCATATATTTCCTGGATCATGGCTGGGACAAAGCCTGACCCACCAGAACTTTCTCTTCCCTGTTTCTAAACAGTATCCAAGATCCAATATCCAAGTATCCAAGAGGCTCCTTGTTATGGTATTTAAGACAGTTTTTGGGATCCTCTCCCTGCTCATGGCAAGGGGGTTAAATTCTATGACCTTACATGGCCTTTAAAGGTCCCTTCCACCCCAAATTATTCCTTGATTTTCTATTGCCAGTGGATCAGAAGAAGCCATTAAAATTCAGGGATTCCCTTGCCAGGGCTCTTCCTCTCTCCCAAGGCGCTGGAGAAGGACTGGGTGGCATCAACATCCCTTTTTCCAGGATTTATCCCACCTCACCCAGTCCTTGCCTGCAGTGCTTAGACTGGTATTTTATTTTCCCAGACTCTCCTGATGGGTGGAACAGGGATTGGGCACCTCCAGAGGTTACATTATTTTGTTTTATTATATTACATTAAATATTATTAAATATTATTAAACATTATGTAATATACTATATTTAATAGATAATATAAAGTAACATATTTTGGTCTTAAAAAACAGGGAGCACCCTGGGCCACCACAAAGCTGTTTTGGAATCTCATCCACCACCTTAGAGTTTTCCCAGGAAAAAAAAAAAAGGCAGTTTGGATGTTTATCTTCGGTCCAGGATGGGCCTGGTTTAATCCCAATGTGCTCCAATTTTTTTTGTCCCACCTGGGAAAAATGGGAAAGGGCTTCTCAAACCTTTACCATGACTGTGAAGGTGTTTGGAGACACTTTCTGTCCCTGTTGCCATTCCTGGGGGTGGGATCGCCCCCTGGATAACGGGCTGTGGTGGGAAGAAGGCACAGGGAGGCAGAGCTTGTTCTCCTGGCTGCAGGAAACCAGGGAGCAGAGTGTAGGAACACCCACTCCATGTGTGGCCCAGGAAAATGTGCCACAAGGTCCAAGCTCAGCCCCAGGAAATTTGGGAGCTCGCCTTGGCCGTGCTTTGGCCTTGGGTGAGCAGCTCCAACGGGATTCCTTCCCATTCCCCCTCCCCTCACCCCCCTATCTGCAGGAAAAGCAGGAGAAATGCTTCCCCCAGATGGAGGATGAAATGTTTAGGAGGCAATCCAAGCTCCACTGAAGGCAATGGCAAATCTCCCAGCAGCTTCACCGGGAAAAAATGTCCAGTTGTGGATCTCTGCGGAGGAAAGGGAAACTCTGCCTCGGCTACTGCCCCGGACTGGAGAGCCCTGCACGCACCAGAGCATCTCCTCTTATCTGCAGGGCCATCTCTCCTCAGCTTTGGAATCACAGTTTGATGTGGCCTCGGACCAAACCCACAAATCAGAGCATTCCCGAGCCTCGGGGCCCTTTGAACTCGGAGTTGGAGCTGCTTTTGCAAATGTGCTTTATCTTTACAAGCCCAGGCCCAAGCAAACCCCTCCATCTGGGGGCTCTGGGAGCGGGCTCTGCACGTGGATTTTGGGGAGCCCTGATCTCGCCTCTATTCATTCTGCTGGTTTGCTGCTTATCTCTCCATCTCCCACAACATCGGGTTGAAATGTGGGATCTTTGGCCCTCCACGGGGTGGGGGAGGCAGGAAAAGTTCCTGGAATATTGTTCACTTCAAAAAAGAGAGTGTGAAGTCCTGTTAGAGAGAGGTTTACTGGCTGTGGCTTTGTCCTTCCACTGGGGAGGCTTCCAGGCTCAGCAAATAACAACATTAAAGGTCAAGAACCACTTGTCCAGCACTTAAACCCCCTGCCAGCCCTGGATATCTTGGAACTGCTTGCCATCCCCAGCTTTCCCGAATTCCTGCCTTGTTTGTGGGCACACAGTATCACCCAGTGGTAGAAACCAGCCTGGTCCAAAATCCCTCTGAAAAAAAAACGAAAAACAAAACCACCAAAACCCACCCAGGGAATGGGGAATGCTGAAACCTTTGGAGTCTCCTCTTACTGCTTTGTTTTTCCAAGTGGGGACGGGCAAAGGGGGTCACAAACAATCCCTGTGTTTTCCTGCCAGCTTCCCAAGCCACTTGTGCATCCCAAAACCTGCCCTTTGGCCCCGCCCAAACCTCCCTCACACCCTGCTGTCCCTGCCCACGTGGAGCTCGGGCTGGGGTTGTGTAATCCCCGGGGCAGGTCAAGCAGGAGGATATTTTGGTAGCCAGGGCCGCATGACAAGTCCTAACAAGCCCCTGCACATGTGTTAAGATTAGAGCTCAGACATCAGCCGTGACTCAACAGGATACGCTGGGCCTGAGCCAGTCCTGGCCTTCTGAATCATTAGTGGAAAAAAAAAAATAAAAATAAGAGGGGAAAAAAGCCATCTCCATCTGTTTTTAACTTGGTGATGTCCTCTGGAAGGCAGGGGAACTATTTGCTGGGCTCTGAGTGCACAAACATCTTGGCAGAGCGGGGACGGGACACGGGGAGGGGCAGGGCTGGCTCTGGGATTCGGGGGTTGGCGGCACCAGATTTGGGGGTTGGACCACGCTGGGGGTGCTGGGCTGAGGGCAGGAGGTGCTGCTGGGCTGAGGGCAGGAGGTGCTGCTGGGCTGAGGGCAGGAGGTGCTGCTGGGCTGAGGGCAGGAGGTGCTGCTGGGCTCTGGGCAGGAGGTTCTGCTGGGCTCAGGGCAGGAGGTGCTGCTGGGCTCTGGGCAGGAGGTTCTGCTGGGCTCAGGGCCCCCGAGGGTGTTGGCTGGGAAGCAGGAGAGGCTGGGTGGCTGCAGAGCAGGCAGATGTGAAGGTGGTGCAGGGGCAGCTCTGGTACCTGGGAGGGCTCTGTCTGAGAGGAAAAAGGTGTTTCCTTCCTAAGCTGGCAGCTTTTCCACATTCACCTGGGGAATGCACCAGTCAAACCAGGGTCATTCCCAGTGCTGCCTGGAGAGGCTGGGGCTGCTCCACCCCTGGAAGTGTCCAAGGCCATGTTGGATGGAGCTCAGAGCAACCTGGGCTAGAGAGTGGCATCCCTGCCCATGGGAATGGGATGATCTTTGAGGTCCTTTCCCACCCAAACCAGTCCATGAGTCTGCATTTTGCCCCGTGTGACTTCATACAACCCCCCGATCCTACACAGCCTCCCCCCAGGGAGTCTCTCCAGCTTTTCCCTGCCCACATTTGGTTCATTCCTGTGTCCAGCCAAACATTTCAGAGTGGAGAATATTTTTTTTCTTTATGGATCTGCCTTTCCTTTGAAGCAGAGGAGATTCCTTGTAGGAAATGAACCTTCTATAAGCGATGGATGGAACACGCAGGAGCCCAGACCCAAAGCTGTATTTACATTTTTATGGCAAAACCCATCCAGAGAGAGTGAGGTAAACCTGGCAGTGAGGATGTTACTGTGCCTGGAATATCAGCCCTCCAGGGGGGCTTGGTTGCTCAGCCCATCTGGACACACAGTCAACTTCCTTTAGATGAGGCAGGGAAATTTGTGAGCCGACAGTTCTGACCCTCCTGGCCCAAATCTGCAGCCAAAGCAGTAAAAACCTCGATGGGAAAAGCAGCTGATACTGAAAGAAATCACGTTCAGGGGCTACATTTGAGCAAGATTCATGGCCTGGAGAAAAGTCAGCTGGAGAATAACTGCCTGGGTCTCATTCTTTGGAGGGAGAGATGATGGATTACTGATTGATCAGGGAAAAAGAAATTCCTGCTGTTGTGTATAAAATAGATCAGTGTTGCACTGGCTTGTACCAGCAGGAATATTTCCTTCCACTGGAAGTTTGTTCCAGTCAGGATTGGCCAATCCAGGGCAAGAAAGATATGGATGAACTGGAGAGTCCATCTGGAGCATGAGGAGGATGATGAGGGAGATGAATTAGAAGCAAAGCTCGAATGAGGCCGAAGAATTGGGTGAAGAAAGGAGAAAGAAAATGAAGGAAGAAGCCGATTGAAGACTTGAAACAGGTCAGAAAGTACATGGAGAAAGGAAATAATTTATGTCCAAGGATTGAACGGAAATTTAGGTTGGCCTTTAGTTTCCCCTTCCTGAGGTGAAGGATGCAAAGCAGAGGTCACTGGAAGGAAAGTGGCATCTCCGATCTTTAGGAGGAGGCTGGAGCCAGAAATTCAGCCAAAAATCTACCAGAAATTCAGAGAGAAAACAGGGGTAAAGGACAGGCTGGAAGATGTCCTGATATCCCTCAGAGGAGCCTGCTCTGGGAAGGTGAATGAGTAACTGTGCTCACAGTAACTCTGCTTCTTTCTCAGGGATTGGCCTCACTCCTGACTTACACAAGGGATGCTCCAGAAAAACCACTTTGCTGCTGCTACTCTGCGGTATTTTGATTTTTGGGGGGTCCAACAGCACAGGAGGGACATGGAGATGCTGAAGAGTGTCCAGAGAAGGCCCCAAGATGATCAGAGGATGGAGCAGCTCTGCTGGGAGGAAAGGCTGGAGAATTGGGATTGTTCGGCCTGGAGAAGGGAAGCTTTGGGGTGACCTGACTGTGGCCTTCCAGGACCTGAAGAGAAGGTTCCAGGGAGAGCTGAGAGCCCCTGGCAGGGCCTAAAGGGGCTCCAGGAGAGCTGGAGAGGGACTGGGGACAAGGCATGGAGGGACAGCACACAGGGAATGGCTTCCCACTGCCAGAGGGCAGGGACAGATGGGATATTGGGAAGGAATTCCTGGCTGAGAGAGTTGGGAGGGGCTGGGATGGAATTCCCAGAGAAGCTGTGGCTGCCCCTGGATCCCTGGAAGTGTCCAAGGCCAGGTTGGAGCCACCTGGGCTAATGGAAGGTGTCCCTGGGTAGAACTGGATGATCTTTCAGGTCCCTTCCAACCTCAGCCACCCCAAGATTCCACCTCCTTCACACTCAAACAGGCTTTGACCACATATGGGAGAAATTTTGTCTCAGGGCCTGGATAAACCTCATTTTGGGGACAGGAGGGAAATGCACCAACATAAATCACCAGTTCAGATCTACAGCCCTGGACAACAGAACTCTGGTGCTTCTCCATCTCTCCCAGCTGATCTGCAGCTTCCTCTGGCCCATTGACCTCTGGAGGTTCTTGGGAGCATCCAAAACACCAAAGCAGGAAGAGCAGCACAGTGTGGTGGCTGAAATGCCACCTGAATGGATTCCAGCAGGAAAACACGTCCGGTGTGGCGGGAGGGCACCCGTGCTGTTTGCAGCTGACACACATCTCAGTGCAACAAAGGGACAGAAATAACTCATGTTAGTCCTTCTTGTGGAGCACAGCTGGGCCCAGATGCCAAGATATTGGATCCAGGCCTTCACAGAAAACAGGCCCTGCATTCCCAGCTGGTTTTTTTCCACCCTTTGTGTGACTAAATACAGACAAATCTGCTTTATTTACGTAGGAAAAACCCAAAGCAGGACTGAATGTGCTCCAGTTCATGTAATGGTGACTCCACAGCCCTGTTTGATGAATCCTCACTTTCCCCATGTGGATATAGATTCCTATGGACAGAACTCCAGTGGGTTTGGAGCAGAGCTCTTTTTCAGGTGCCCTCGAAGCTGTGTTTGACCCACCCCATTCCCAGAGGGAAGGGATTCAGGAAGGGGATCTGAGCCTGATTCTCTGCACATCCAGGGGAGAGAGGCAAGGAATGAAGGTTCTTCATTTATTCCAGATGTTTCAAGACCTTTTGTCTCCTCTGACTGCCCAGTCAGGGACCCAGACCCTGCCAGAGGAGGTTCTTGACACTACCCATCCCCCTTTTCAGCTTGGACGTGTTGGGAGGCAACACTGAGGACTAAATTGTCTCCAGCAGGACAAGAACTGGGCTCCAGCTCCAGCCAGAGCCACTCCCAGCACGGGATTCTAAGATGGATCCTCAGGATTTACGAGATGAACCCCTTTTTAGAGCTGTTTATTCCTCCCCAGGCCCTACAAACACGAACTGCAGGTGAGTGGCTCTGCTGAGGCACCTGCAGTGTCAAATCTGAAGTCAGGTGAGCTCAGTCCTCCCCACTTCAAATCAGTTTTCCATGCTGGAATCATTAATTTAGATTAGGAACTTTTTAAAGGTCCTCCTTCAGACCATTAGGCACTTTCTTCATATCTATTTCAGACCAATTCCTGCTGCAAAATTCATGCCAATACCTGGATTTCTCAGGGAAACTGAGGGAGAAATGGGGTTTCTGTACATTTTGTCACATGCAGGACAAAAATATCAGTTTCCTGATATGAAAACTCCCTCCTTTCCCAATGATTGTCCTACACTGACCCTCAAATAACGAAACCAACCCTGTTTGCTTTCTCACCGTGGATGGAATGTGCTGGTGGTTGGATTTCTCTGTATATCCCAAGACCAGGTCGTGTCCCAGCAGCCAGAGCTGCAGATTCCTTTCATTCCTTGCCTTCCCCAAGAGGTTTGACCCGGAGAAACCACCTGAGAGGGACAGAAGTGGTTTATTCCCCCGGATTCCTTGGCCTCATTGGAAGCAGGATGGCAGGCAAAGGGAGTTGTGCCTTCCTGGGGGTGGGGTGGGGGATTGAAGAGGTTTCCACCTCACAGCAGAGGTTCCCAACCCTTTGCCAGGGCTGACACCTTCTCAGAGCTGGTTGGAGTTCCGGAGCTGCTCCGTGAGCTCTGATTCCCAGGAGGCTCCCGGGGTTTGGCTCTGCTGATCTTGCTGCAGGAAAACCCTCTGGAGAGGGATAAAGTGGGAAATTGTCCATTGAATCCATGATTGTGAGTTGCTGGAAGTGCCCTCAGGTGCTGTTGCAGTGTTAGGAGATTATTTTGGGGATTATAAATTCTCATTTCCCAGGAAAACAGCAAATCCAGCAAATTTGGCTCAATTTACTCCTTGTGCCCCGTTGATCTCCAGCTCCCGCTGCTGCACAGAACTCCCAGGAGCTTCCACTGATCCCACCAGCCCTGTGTGGGTACCTGGGGGATCCCACGGCTCCTTGGCCAGCACTGGACACGGCACAGGGAATTCTATCCCACCCCTCATTATCATGGAATCATAAAACCACAGAACATCCGGAGCTGGAAGGGACCCACGAGGAGCAAATCCAACTCCTGGAGTAAACACGGGGTGATTCATGGATCAAACCCTCTCTGGGGAGGGCAGAGGGGACAAAAGAGTAGCAGTCACCTTCCAAACTGCCCATAAACACGGTCAACACCCAGCTGCTCCCTCTGGAAGTTTTGTGGGATGGGCTCTGCCCTTGGAGAGTTTGTGCTCCGAGGGGTGGGTTGGCGGCTGAGGGGATGAAAACCACAGTCCAGGTGATTCCTGGATGCTTTTCCCTCTGATGATTTGCTGATAGTGGAGCTGATTCACTGGCTTGTGGAAGCAAAGTTTCTACAACTCTCAACAATCTCCACGAGGTCTCTGCTTTCCCTGCACCAATAAAAAGGCCTCTCTCCTTCCCTTTTTCATCCTCACGAGGAGTTTGAGGTTCAAGTGTTGACAGAACAAAGCAGATCCCAGTCAATCCATCATCATAAACTCCCCCCTATCCCACATTTTATGTCTTCTTGCTCCTGCACCAAGCAGAGCTCGGGGCTTCTCCTGGGTGGAAGTGCCAAACCCAGAGCTGCCCAGGGATGCTCTGACAGATGCCCCTCAATCCCAGGGTGGATTCCATCTGTGTTTGCTTCATGGCATCACATCTGAGGGGCTCTGCCCTTTGGGTGAGTGGTTGTGCAGATGCTGATCTGAGGGGGATCCCCAGGCCAGGCTGGCTCGGGCGGATCCCGGTGGGATCACGGGAGCTCCTGGGGCTGTGCCAGGAGGATGAACAGGCACCCCCACGCTGCAGATGCCGGCTGGGGACACCGCCTCTGGTGTCAGCCCCTGCAGGAAAAGAGGGAAAAGGTGTGGGAGCAGGGCTGAGTCAAGCTGGGTGTGGGCCCAGAACGGAACTGGAAGTGCCTGCAGGGCTGTTTGTGTTCGTTCCCTTGGCACGTGTCAGCGCTCCACGGTGGGATGGAGCTCCAGCCTCCACGTGGATCTCGGGAATTCCCTGGGGACACGAGCCTGTGGGCCAGAGCACGCTGGTAACAACATCCTCTGCTTGAGTGGAGCTGGAAAGGCTACAGAGGTTCCCTCCCTTTTCGCTTCCACCTTCCAGATCGCTCTGGGTGGGACCGGCTGGGCCGAGGAACAAGGGACAGGAGGAGAGGAAACGGCCTCAAGTTGCACCAGGGGGGGGTTTAGGTTGGATAGGAGGGAAAATTCCTTCCTGGAAAGGGTTGTCCAGCCCTGGCACAGCTGCCCAGGGCAGTGGTGGAGTCCCCATCCCTGGAGGGATTTATTCCTGGCAGTGCTGGGGTAACGGTTGGACTCGATGGTCTCAAGGGGCTTTTCCAACCTTAATGATTCCATAATTCCATGTTTTCCTCCACTCAACAGTGCCCTGTAAGCAAGGAATGGATGGCCTGGATTTACAGCAGGGATGGTGGCATTCCAAGGTGCCACTTTGCCACTTTCCAGCAGGGATCTGTGGGGCCAACCTCTGTTCCCTTTCCCCAGGTTACCATGGATTGTGGCAGGAGATTCCCACTGCTCTGCTCCCCACTCCTCTCACTCATGAGTGACTCTTCCTCTTCCATGGGATCAGAAACTTCCCTCTGTCTCTCCCAAATGGTGCTGAACATCTGAGACTCGGGAGATTCACGGAAGTGGTTGCAACAATTTAGAAAAGAAGTTGGGATAAATCCAAGAAGAGCCTGACTCCCACATGCAGCTCAGCACTAAGGGCAGGGGGTGGAATGAGATGATCTTTAAGTTCCCTTCCCACCCAAACCATTCCATGATTCCATGAACCATTTTGCCTGTTGGCTTGGAAGCCCTCTGGAGCTCATCCCATCTTTCCCTGTGCCAGGCTGAGGATCCCACCTTGCTCTGGGATTCTCTGGGCTCTGTGACAGCAGAGAAGTCCGAGGTGATTTTCTGCTCCCGACTGCCCTCTTGGAAGTGGAGTTGAAATGTCCCAGTGCCAGTTTTTCAACTGCCAGTTACAAAATAGAGGCCCAGGGCACACAGAAACCAGTTCCTGACCCTGCTGGGAGGGTTCCAACCCTGGGCAGGTTTTGCTGAAATTCCAGGGAACAGGCTGATTTTTTACTAGTTTTTATTGGCAGAAATGCAGCAAGTTCTGTTTAAATAGGAAAAAAAAAAAAACCAACCTAGGAGGGAAAAGAAGGAGAAAGGGAACTGAGGGTCGTGCCCCTGGTGGGATCTGTCAGGCACAGGGTCACATCCTGGCCCCACATTGCCCAGGACAGGCTGTGCTGGGCCTGTTTGCCAAGGGCTCCCGGTGGAAAAGTGAAGTTCCGGAGGTGGGAATGGCCAAGGCCTCAGGCTCTGGAATTCCTGCCAGGCCACGAGGTTGTCCACGTTCCCACACTTCCAGGTTGCCCTGCAGACACCACGGAGGGGTCGGGCCAAGACGAGCAGCGCTGCTGTCACACCCACTTTGGAGTCTGCTCCTCCTGATCACTGGGCTGGGAAAACTCCGCATCCCTGCCCCTGGAATGTGTCCAGCCTGGCCACTCCAGGCTCCCCTCAGTTCACAGGGACTTCCTCTGGTGTCTGGGCTGGTTCAGTTGTCCCCACACAGGTACCCAGGGCTGCCAAAGGCGTGGAGGGAGTACCTGGGGTGTGCTTGGGATCACTCCAGGATCCACTTCTTCCTGGGTCTCCTGTGGTTATAAGGGAGCTTTTGGATCCTTTGTGCATGGACAAGATGGATCCTCCACCATCTGAGCCTGGAGGTGTCTGCAACCCAACCCTACCCCAGTGTTCCTCTCCACTGGGGTCTGCAGGTGCTGTCCCATCAGCCCACTTGGCCCCAGCCCCTTTCCCTCTTCTTCATCTCTCCGTTCTGCTGATGGAGAAGCAGAGGAACAGCTTGTGTCTCTTGTGATCCTGGGATTTTCTGCAAAAGTGGGAGACAGCTCTGCCACTGTTCCTCAAGAGACAGCTGAGCAAACAAGGAGGACTCAAGTCAAGGGGGACCCAATCCAAGGAGGGCTCAGCCAGGGAAGACTCAGCTTTCCAGCCAAGGAGGGCTCGATCAAGGAGGACTTGATTCTTTAGGACTTGATTCTTTAGGATTCAACCCAAGGAGGACCCAATCCAAGGAGGACTCAACCTTCCAATCAAGGAGGACTCAATCCAAGCAGGATTTGATTCAAGGAGGGCTCAGCCAGGGAAGACTCAACATTCCAACCAAGGCTGACTTGGTCTATGGGGGGTTCAATCTAAGGAGGTTCCAACCAGGGAGGACTCAATCCAAGGAGGACTCAACCTTCCAATCAAGGAGGGTTTGATCCGTGGAGGATCCAATCCAAGAAGGACTCAACCTTCCAGTCAAGAAGGGCTCAATCCAAGGAGGCTCCAACCAGGGAGAACTCAACCTTCCACTCAAGGAGGGCTCAGTCCAAGGAGGGCTCAACCAGAGAACACTCAACCATCCCTGTATTCCTGGAAGTCCAACTGTGAGCTGGTTGCTGTGCTGTGCCCCAGGGTTGGCTGCCCCCTCTGTGACCTGCCCTTGGCCCAGGATCGGTGTCAGTGCCAGGCCAGCGAGAAGTTCATGAGATGTTTGTCATTTCTTTCCACCCCTTTCAGCGTTTGCCAGGATTCTGCAGCTCCGCGTGGCTCCGGGCGTGGAAAATGTTGCAGTGAGGAGCTGGGGTGTTGAGATGAAATGTTCTGTGTCCTCTGCAGTCACCTGCAATTTCCTTGAGCTCCTGTGGCCTCTCGAGTGAAGCATTAAGAAAAAAAAAAAAAAAAAAAAAAAAAAAGAGAGAAAAAATAAGAAATGAAGAAGAAAAAAAAACTGAACAGAAAAGTTTCTCATCCTGAGCCAAAGCCATGGAGAGAAATTCCCCTGGTGGGTCTCAGCTTTTAGGTTGCAAAACCAACAGTAAATCTCCCCTTTTCCACTCTGAAGCCATTCCCTGTGTGCTGTCCCTCCATGCCTTGTCCCCAGTCCCTCTCCAGCTCTCCTGGAGCCCCTTTAGGCCCTGCCAGGGGCTCTCAGCTCTCCCTGGA
>NW_020957149.1:20311-40586 GCF_003031625.1 Empidonax traillii | reverse complement strand
TCCCATGGATCCCAGTATTTTGGGATCTGATGGTGGCATCAGCCAAAACACAGGAGTTCCTTTCCATGGGAGCAGAAGGAAATTCCTTTCAGTGTCCCAAAATAGTGCCTGTCCTGTCCTTTCCCTGCCACTTCCAGATGAGAAATCCCGAGGCTGTTCCACACAGCTCTGGGGACCAAAGTGAGGGAAGGGGAGCGGGGAAAGGTGGCAGCTCTTCCTCCTGCCCTGCTGAACTCGGCCGTGAGTCACCGGGGTGAGTCACAGGGAACGGCTCAGCCACGAACCAGGGCATGTTCTCCCCGTCCCTGGGACCTGTGCCACGAACTCCTCTGGCCTTCCTGGGCTTGGGTTCAGCTTTACTGACAGGAGGAAACGGGCATGTCCAAATTCCACCCGTTTTCAGGAGATGTCTGCAAGCAATGAAAGGAATTCTGAGGCAACATTGTGGATCCCAACTGGGAAACTGGTTCCTTTCTCTGTGCTCCAGCCCCCTGTCCCAGCTCATCACCCACACCACGTACTTTGCTGTCAGATGGGCTGCACTCCCTGCTTTCCTTGGATGGGAAAAGGGGAAATACTTCACTCCAGGCTTGACATGCTTTGGACAGACCTGCTTGGAGCAGGTGATGTGGGATTGGAGCTCATTCCCTGAGCTGGAGGAGAGGCAGCGTGGATGAAGAGCTGGAATAAGAGCAGGGTGACCTTCCAGAATCTGAGTGTAAGAGGGGCTTGGACTTTGTCTGGGAAGGGATTGTCCCTCTGCACTTGGCACTTCCAGGGCTGTGTCCAGGGCTGGGCCCCTCCATTCAGGAAGGATGCTGAGGGGTTGGAGTGTGTGCAGGGAAGGGAACGGAGCTGGGAAGGGGCTGGAGCAGCAGGAGGGGCTGAGGGAGCTGGGGGGGCTCAGCCTGGAGAGAAGGAGGCTCAGGGGGGACCTTCTGGCTCTGCAATCCCTGACAGGAGGGGGGAGCCAGGCTCTGCTCCCAAAAAACAGGTGACAGTATAAGAGGAAAGAGCCTCAGGTTGCACCAGGGAAGGCTCAGGTTGGACATCAAGATTTTCTCCCTGGAAGTGGTTGTGAAACATTGGCAGGGGCTGCCCAGGGAGGTTTGGAGTGCCCAGCCCTGGAGGTGTCCAAGGCAGGCCTGGCCATGGCACTCAGTGCTTTGGGCTGGGGGACAGGGTGGGGATGGGGCACAGGGGGATCCATGGGCTGGGAGGGCTTTTCCAACCTCAAGGATCCTGGAATTCTATAAAGGAATATATTCCATGACCAGGGGAGTCTCCTCGTTCAGGTGGGGGGACGAATCAGCTGGATGTGGTTTGACCCCAGGATCATCCAAGGTGGCATCTTGGCAAGACCAAACCCTGCTGCTGAAAGTGAAGGACTTCCCATAGTTTTGGAAAACACTGGGACTCTTTCAACCCAAGAAAACATCTGCAAATCCAAGTGTGTAAAGGTGGAGACCGAGGAAGGAGGACAAGGATCTCAAACAGCTTGAGCTGGAGGATGACAACCTCTGAAGGGAATTTTCTGCATGAGGAGAGGTTGGAATGAGATGATCTTTAGGGTCCCTTCCAACCCAACCCTTTCCCTGAAGGGCATCTCCAGCCTGGTGTCCTTATTAGTGGCACAGACCTGTTGGACTCTGAGGTTCAGTTTTAGCTCCTCCTGTCTGAGGAGGAGGAGGAATCCAGCCTGGAACAGGCACAGGGAAGGACAACAAGGAGCAGAAAAAGGAAGGTGTTGACCTGTTTAGGAGACTCAAAGAGCTCCACTTGCTCAGCTCAGCAAAACACAGGCCTGGAGAAATAAGATCACACTCTATAAATAGAACAGGAGCTCGACACCAGAGAGGGAGAGGAGTTGTTTAAACTTAAAGACAGCCTTGGCATGGCCACAGATGGGGATAAACTGGTCGGGAATAAATTTAGGTTGGAAAGTGGAAGATGTTTTTTAACCTCTGGAGCAACGAGATTCTGGCCTGGTCTTCCAGAGGGAGCAAATAAACGGATTCCTGGAACTTGCAAAGTTTATGAGGTGCTGAGAGAGTTGGCCTCGAAGAGCTGAGACTTTACTGCTGCCATCACTGCAGTGAAGGGCCCACCCAGACCCACAGGGCCATTGTCCTGGGCTCTCCTACCTGTGGAAACCGGGAATAAACAACAGGAGGATGCTCAGTCTCGGCATCAACAGGTTGTCGTGCCCTGGCCTTTACTGGGAACATCTGGCAAGTCTCAATTCTGCATCTCAAAGTGACAAGAAACTCATTTATTCATTTTTTAAACATAGAAACCCTAAATATCACCCTTCATTCCGAGCTGCTTGTCAAATAAATCTCAATCCCCTTCTGGTGCAGATCCCACCTCTCCCCAAAGGGAGGAATGGAAGCACAGGGAGATTTTCCCTTCAGGATGAGGACAAGGAGTCCAGCCAGATGACAGGGACAGATGGGATACTGGGAAGGAATTGTTCCCTGTGAGGGTTGGGAGGGGCTGGGATGGAATTCCCAGAGAAGCTGTGGCTGCCTCTTGATCCCTGGAAGTGTCCAAGGCCAGGTTGGAGCAACCTGGGCTGGTGGAAGGTGTCCCTGCCCATGGCAGGGGGTGGCACTGAATGGGTTTTAATATCCCTTCCAACTCAACCCAATCCCTGATTCTGTGATTTTCCAGCTTTTCCAGAGTCCTGGTTTATTGCCCAGGCTCCCTTTTGAAGGAGGACACTTCTTTCCCCGGGAGAAGAATTCCAGTAACTCACTCAGGGATCCACATCACACAGGCAGTGAGGACACACCAACTTTCCCAAGCCCATCTGGACTGTCCCATCCTGCCTCCTGCTTTTCAGCTTCTTCCCTCTGTTGGCAGCTTCTCCCAGGCCATAGAGCCCCCCCAGGGCTGCAGAGCCATTATTTGCTTGGATCCCAGGACAGTCCCACCGTTATCCCAGGCACTCTGAACCCAGTTGTCCCTCTCCCTGCAGGAAACCACGAGCTGTGACTCAAGGTCACTTACCCAGGCCAAGGTCTCTGGGGTGGAGACACTGCTGGCCCAGCCCTGAGTGTGTCTGCACCAGGCAGCCCAGGGATGACTCCTCTTCCCCTCCCCAAACCCACAAATCCCCAATTTTGAGCTTCAGTCACTGCTGAGCTGAGGGCCCACGACTGAGGGCAGTGAATCCTCCTTCCTGCTGGTGAATCTTTGCCTCTGTTGCTAACCCAGAGTTGCTCAGCAAGCCCGTGGCTGGGATCCAAGGCATCCACATCCCAAACCACCGGGAAAGTGGCTGCACTGGGTTTCCTGGTCCCTGCTCGGGCGTTTCACAACTGGCCCGGTGAACCTCACACTTGTCACGGGGAGGGGAAGCAAAGATGAGGCAACTGCAGGGAAAGAAAGTGGCCAGAGGACCACAGAGCAGCTATCATCACCCAGGACTGTGGGAATGCAGGTCCAGCCTGGGGGAAGATGGGCCACACACCCTCTGAGCTCTGCTCCCAGCAAGATCTGGGCATTCCCAGCCCGTTCCTTGGGCCTTTCCAAGATTCAGGTTGCTGGGAGTGCTGGGGGCTGCACCACATTCCTGAGCGGTGTGAGGTCACCTGGCACTGTGGGAGGGACCCTAATCCAAATCCAAAGGGAGGGGACTTCCAGGATGGGCCCTCTGGAGGCTTTTCCATGGTTGAAGTGCTTCCATAGGTTATCCTGGAGAAAAGAAGGCTCAGGGGGGACCTTCTTGTCTCTACAACTTCCTTAAAGGAGGGGGATTGGGCTCTGTTCCCAGGGAATGAGGGACAGGAGGAGAGGGAACAGCCTCAAGCTGTGCCAGGGGAGGTTTAGGTTGGATATTGGGGAAAATTCCTTCCTGGAAAGGGTTGTCCATTCCTGGCACAGCTGCCCAGGGCAGGGGTGGATCCCCATCCCTGCAGGGATTTAACAGCCCTGTGGATGTGGCATTTGGGGACAGGGGTCAGGGGTGGCCTTGGCAGTGCTGGGGGAATTTGTGGTCTCAGTGACCTTAAAGAACTTTTCCAACCTAAATAATCCTGTGATTCCGTGAATATTTCCCACTGTTGCACGTCCTGCATTTTCCTTCCAAGCCATCGTGCCTCTCTTCCCACATACCTGAGCTCCTGCCCCGGCGTTCCAACCCCCAAATTCTGGTGGATGATTCACCCATCCCGTCCCCATCCCTGCCACCCGATCCCCTCCTTGGCTCTGCTCAGGCCTCTCCAATCACGGGCCGTGCTGGTTGAATCGGGATGTTTTAGGAACCCAATCCCTCGGTAAACACCGAACAAAGGAGGCAATCAGGGAAATGTAAACAGGACGAGAGGGGCCCTTTCCCTTCCCCGGAGCACCACGTGCAGAAATGAGAAGGAATTCAGGTTTCCATTGTGTGGAGACCCAGACAGCAGCAGCCCTAAGGAAAGCTGAATTCCTCCTCTAATTTCATTAGGGAATGATCTCAGCTGTCAGGAAGAGAAACCTGCCACCCAAAACTGCTGCTGGGAGCCGTCAGGATCCAGCTGATGACAGCAACTGGGACAGCAACTCAGACCTCCATCCACCCTGGACCAGGGTCTGGATATAAAACACATCAGAAAGGGAGATGCAGAGATGGTCAGAGCTCCAGGACGCAGCACACCACCACCTCCTGCCCCCATCCCTTCCCAAAACACGCCACGTGCCCACCACCAGCTGCCTCTGGGTGTTTGGGCACAAGGGGAAGGCAAAGTCAATAAATTTGACATGGCTGGGACCATTCCCTGGCCTGGATCCACCACCCCAGCATGATCCCACCTAATGGAATCATGGAATGGCCTGGGAGTTTAATCTGGGTGATTAAATTCTCTTAATTTTTGAGACAGGGAGGCTGGGTTTATTCCCTGGCCTGGATCCACCATCACAGGATGATCCCATTTTGTAGAATCTTGGAATGGCTTGGCTTGGAAGTTTAATCTGTGTGATTAAAGCCTCTTAATTTCCAAAACAGGGAGACTGGGGTTATTCCCTGGCTTGGATCCACCATTCCAGGATGACCCCACCTCATTATGGGATTATGGAATAGCTTGGCTTGCAAGTTTAACCTGAGTGATTAAATTCTCTTAATTTTTGAGACAGGAAAGCTGGGTTTATTCCCTGGCCTGGATCCACCATCATAGGATGATCCCACCTAAAAGAATCATGGAATGGTTTGTCTTGGGAGTTTAGTCTGGGTGATTAAACCCTCCTAACATCCAAGCCAGGGTGGCTGCCTCCAGTTTGCCTGAGAGGCAAAGCCTCTGGTCTGTGCTGATTCCAAAACAACCCCAGGAAGAGCCTGGGAATGAGCTGCTTGGCTTGGACTGGGTGTGACTGGGACTCTTGGAGTGAGGGGAGAGATCCAGTGACCCATTTCTGGTGCCCTGGCCCTGCTTAATTTAATAATTGCCATGCAGTGCCTCCTCCCACAGCACCTCATGGGGCAGCCCCAAGATTTTCCCAGATTCCAATGGAAGCTGCAGGAGGAGCTTGCAGACAAACCCAAACCCAAGTTTCTCTGCTGTATCCTCATCACCACAAGATCTGAGGCAGCATTTGTCTCAAGGACAAATTTGCCTTGGAGGGAATCCCAGACTGTCCCCTGGGGTGGCAGGATAAGGGTGTGGGGATTTAATCTTCACCTGGAATCTTGGAATGGTTTGGGTTGGAAGGGACCTTAAAGATCATCTCATTCCACCCCTGCCATGGGCAGGGACACCTTCCACCAGCCCAGGATGCTCCATTCTGGCCTTGGACACTTCCAGGGATCCAAGGGCAGCCACAGCTTCTCTGGGAAATTCATTCCAGGACCTCCCCACCCTCCCAGCCAGCAATTCCTTCCCAATATCCCATCTATCCCTTCCCTCTGGCAGTGGGAAGCCATTCCCTGTGTCCTGTCCCTCCATCCCTTGTCCGAAATCCTCTAAAAAGTCCCTCTGTTATTCCCTTCCCGTGGTTCCTTTGGGATCATTTCCCCTCTCTCCCTCCAAGCAGCAGCAGGGAGCTCCTGTCCTTCCTCCCAGATGAGCTGTGAGCAGTCAGCAGGCCAGGAATTACCAGGAACAGCTCAAGCAGAATTCCACACACTCACAGGGTGTCACATTCCCACAGCCACAGCATCCCCCAGCTCACACATTGTTTCCATCCCTTCCCATTTTTCCCAGAACAGGTAGCTCAGGTTCAGGCCCCACTGGTGGCATTCCTGGGTGAAGCTGCCAGGGCTCCACGTGCCAGGAATGGGATTTAGGCTTGGGATATCTTTGGACAGGCCTGGAAATTCTTGGCACACAGGACAGCTCTGCCCCATCCTCGGGGGGTTTGGTGGCTGCTCTGGGAACAAACAAATAGCAGAATATTCATGGAGGGACTTCAAGAGGTGGGGAAAACAAGGATTCAGTCTCCAATCCCCCCTAAAGGGGGTGGGAATCTGCCCTGCTCGTTCCCAGAGGGGTGATTTTTGGGATGCTGATCCTCCCCTCACTTGCTCCCAGTGACTGAGTGGTGATGTTGAGCTCCAAGGAAAAGACGAGTGTCCCAAAAAATGCTTCAAGTGTTCAAACCACGTCCTTGAGGTGGGTCAGGAGCACATCCCTGTCCAGAGAGGACAACTGTGGGGCTCCAAACTGCTCTATGGAATTGGTCATCACCTGGAAGACCGACTGGAATTGTTTAGGGTCAGGTTGGACAGGGCAGAGTAGATTCCCACACTCCCTGCTCATTCTCAGCTCCTGGGGGAGGTCTCCATCCCTTCCTAGTCATTCCCATCTCCCAAGGAATGTCTCCATCCCTCCCTGTTCCCCCAAATGCTGAATCCTTCCTTTGTGTTGCTGAAACCTCAGGTGGGGAAGGGAAAAGGGGAAAGGAAAAAAAAAAAAGGAATAATTTTCCAAGATATTCCTGGCTGTGCTTTGTCCTGAATGGACTAAAAGTGTCTCCTTGATGGAGCTGAGAAAATATCTGTGCACAGGGACCCATAAAGTGCCCGAAACACCCCAAACATGGGGCCCCACAGCCACTCCCCCCCATCCCACACCTTCATCAACAGCTTGGAGTGATCCAAGGAAAGCGGAAAGTTACTGCTGGCACAATCCACAGGTGTTGGAGTCCCTGGTGGAGCCATGAAAACCACCAGGAGCAGGTCAGGGACACCCAAAAGGGTTGGATCACTCCCTTGGTCGCCGCCAAAATCAGCCAAAAACTGGGAAACAAAAGACTGCAAATCCCACAGAGCTGGAGACGCCGTCCTGGAAAGCAGCAGCCCTGAGCAGCCAGGGCTTGTGGTGCTGGAACAGCTCTGCTGGGAGGGCTGAGGGAACCTTGGGGTGGGGAGTCCTGGACCAGATGGATCCAACACTCCTTTTTCCCTCTCCCCCCAGAATTTCCAAGCCAGCCACTGAAAAGTTGGATCGGGGTTGTGACGTCGGTGCTGGAGATGTTAAAGTTGTCAGTGGACGGATCCTTTTTTGTCCCAGGGTGAACTTGTGGGATGGAATCGACTCCTCTGGAGCCGCCCCGAGCCAAAAGGGGGACGTTTGGTGTGAAGGTTATGAGGGGAAATTCTTCCTTTTCCCTGGGATTCCTGTAAAAGGGAGATGTTGTAAGAGCAGGGGATTTTCACTGCCCGAAGCCCAGCCATGAGGTCATTTTCCCTCGTATAAAGGGTGACTGGGAGTTCATTCCCGGCTAATTACGGAGGGAAGGGAAAGTTAAAACCACTTTTCAGAAGAGTTTTCCTATGGATTGAGCCCTTAAGGAAAGGAGGAACAAATCAGCAGGGAAATAAAAGGCAATCAGTGTTCTGGGCCACCATTCCTGGTGGGAAGAGACTCCCTGGATCCGGCTTCAGGTCCGGGTTTTTTTCTGATCCCTGGGGCTCAAGGAAGGATTTCTAGGAAAGCAGACACTGGAATGAGGTCCAGGAGCTGTGCCCAGACTCGGGAAAATCCCTGTGGGAGCACATGGAACAGCCCTGGCACACATTCCATGGTAAAAATTAAAAAAAGAAACCTTCATGGGAGGGCTCCCTAATCCCCAAACTTTTGGGGAAGAACGTCCTGCCAACCCTCAAAATGGGAAGGAGCTGGTGGATGTTTGTACAAGGAATGTGTCCCGAGGATCCCTGGAATTCAGGGTGACCTCCACAAGACATGGACATCATTTCCTGCCCTGCAACAAGGAGAATTCAGCACATCTGTCCACTGAGGAAAGGATTTGAGGAGGAGGTGACCTCTCCCATCCGTCTCCAACGGGAAGGTCTTCCCTGCTCATCCCCAAGGATCAGCCTCTCCCAGCAACCACCCTAAAATTTAAAGCAAATTAGTTCCTCTACCTCAAGAAAAATCCACATTTTTAGATTTATATCCCACGTTTAAGACTGTTTTTATACCTGGATAAAGGGAATGTTTGGAGCACAGAGGTGGCCCTGAGCCCTCACCCATATTGTTGAGTTAATTTACAGTGTGATGAGATTCCTTTCCCCTCAGTAACCACAGAGGAGGCCCAATAATTCCATTTAATCCTCTCAGGTTTTTGGGACAAGGGAGTGAAGGTTGGAATCATCTGACCAAAAAAGAATATCTGTGAGCTCCATTTTTCTCCAGGGATTGGACATTTTTCTCCAGAGATATTGAGGTTTCTCTCCAGGGATATTGAGATTTCTCTCCATGGGAGAGAAATGAACATTTAATTATTTATTAATTAATTAACAATTAACATTTTTCTCCAGGGATCTGACATTTTTCTCCAGAGACATTGAGAATTTTCTCCAGGGATATCTCCATTTTTTTCTCCAGGGATATAGACATTTTTCTCCATGGATATCAATATTTTTTCCCCAGGAATTTATCATTTCTCTGCAGGGATATTAACATTTTTCTCCAAGGATCTGACATTTTTCTCCAGGGATCTTCCCTGGTTTTGCTCTCGTGGATGAGCTGTAGGATTAGAAATCCTGGGATCCCTGTGCTCACATACAAGGATTTCTCTGAGATTCGTTTTCCTCCTGGATCTGAGTTCTGGGCACGTTTTCAGTGCCTTGTTCCCATTCCTTGTGTCGGGAATTGGAGGTGGAATTCCTTCCCAGTGTCCCACCCAAATCTCCCCTTTTCCAGTGGGAAGCCATTCCCTGTGTCCTGTCCCTCCTTCCCTTGACCCCAGTCCCTCTCCAGCTCACTATTTCCAGTCAGAGGCAAAAAAAAACCCAACCAAAAACCAAAAAAAAAAAAAAAAAACCCAACCCAAATAAAAACCAAAGGAAAGAATTTTATTTTCTTACTCAGAAAAAAAAAAGCAAAATTTCCCAACGCCAAAATTTCCCCGTGAATAGGAAATCCTGAAATTTGGCTGCGAGCGTTTCCCCAGCCCTGGTACCTCCAACCGTGCCAGAACTCTGGGATAAATAGGATTTCTCCAGCCTGACTCACAGTAAATAAAGGAGTTGCTGTGTGAAGGCCAAGAGTGATGAGATCTGCCCTTTGCTGATAAATTGGGGAGATCACCTGGGAGGAGTTGGATTTTCCAGCTCTTTTTCCTTCCCTTTCAGTGCTTTATTCACACCTTCTAAGGAGGTAATAACGAGCTGTTGGTGGTTTCTTTAATTTAGGGTAAAACCGTGCAGGGAATGGCAAGTTTTTTTTACTGGGTTCCAGGTTCTTTATAAAAAATAGTGATGGATTACAGGACAGATCCCGGAAAGATTCCAGCACGGAGCACTTGGGGGCCCTGGGATGGTGGTGGAGTTAAGTTAGACCGAAATTCTGTTAATTTAAACACTAATTTCCTCAGCCTGGCTTGATTTTTGGGCCAATCAGGGCAAAATGCCACTTTTTCCCTGGAGTTATGGAGCTCCTTTTCCTCTCAGGAATAAAATCCTGGGAATGGGGGGGAAATGGAGCTGGATAAAATAGACCCGGATTGATATTGCTGACAGGGAATGTGAGGATTTTCTCTGCTCACCCAGAGTTATTTTTCCAAGTTTTATTGGGAATTTGTTTCCAAGCCTCCAGGCCTAGCCTTGGGAATGCCAGTTCATTCATCCCCTGTGTGACAGCACGCCCTTCAGTCTCCCAAAATTTCTGCTTGGCAGCTTCTCCAGAGCATCCCCCAACCATTTTTGGAATTATTTACCAACAGGTAAATTCCCCATGGAATTTAGAATGGGAAAAATCCTCACTTTGAATTAAAATCTGACTTCAAAACTCGACCAGCTCCAAATTAGGAATGAGATTGGACACCAAAACCACCGGAATCATCTTCCAACCTTCATTGTTCTGGGATTAGAACAAGTAGGTCTGTGTGTTCCCAACAGTCCTGGCCACCAAAGTGTCCTGGAATTCCACAGATTTCCAATATCCACCCTCCCAACTCCTGATCTCAGAAGGAATTTTGTAAACACAAATTAGCAACAACAGCAAAAAAGACTCAAGAGGAGATAAAAGTTGTGGGACTGCAGAAATTCCAGCCTCTGGTTTAATCCTGACCGTGTTTTATACCCTGGTGGCTCCAACCCTCTCTCCCATTCCTCAAAAAAAGCTTTTTCATGGAATTTTGCTCTTGGGTTGGGGTTCTAGAAGGATCCTTAGTAGAAAAAGAGAAGGAAGTAAAGTATTTTCTGGTGTTTCTGGCTGGAGGCTGAGTTTTCACAGAGCTTTTTAGCTCATCCCTGACTCTCCTTCCACTATCCCAGGCTGCTCCAAGCCCCATCCAACCTGGATCTGAGCACTTCCAGGGATGGGGCAGCCACCACCTCTGTGGACAACCTGGAGTAAAATCACTGAAGGAGGTCACTGCCCTCCCTTTTTATTTCAGATTTGGGGGGATTCCTGAAGAAAATTCCAAATCCAATGGGATATTCCTGAAGAAAATGCCAAGCCAGTGGGATTGTCCCTCAGCTTTGGTGCCCTTGGTCCGGGGGCTGGAGCTGCTTTGCCCTCCCGTTTCCCTGCTGGCAGCCAAGCAGTGACACCACCGAGGTCTTGACCTCTCTCACCTCTGTTTGCTCGTGGAAAATCAGGCTTTAAATGAGTGTATAAAGAGCTAATCCTTGACCAGCAGGGCTTTACTCCGGGCTCGGACCAAGAATTTCGGGATTAGCCCTGACCCTGACCGGCCTGGAGGAAAATCCACCGGCACAGGGAGCAGATGGAGCCCTGTGAGCTGATATTTTCAGGGCTCTGACCATCAGCTTCGTGCCTGTGCCTCTGAAAAGCTGGGTGGCAGCACAGCCGACCTTTTGGAACCACTCTGGATCTATTCCTTTTCCCAGTTTTCCGGTGTCAGCCGTGGAGCCAGGGGGGATGTGGGAGCCAAGGATGACCCAATCCCTGCTGAAGTACAGCCACTCCAACCCGAGCTGGTGTTTGCTTTGGTGATAAGCAATTCCTGGAGTGGGTGGATGGGGACAAAAGGGGGGAGATAAACAACCCCCCCCCCAAAAAAAAAAAATCTAAAAAAAGCTCCAAAAATTGAAAAGCACAAAAAAAAAAAGGGGAGGGGAAAAAACCCCAACCTTGAGGAGCCCCAGAGAAAGGTGTGGAGTCCAACAGCCATAAAAATGTGGTTTTCCAGGGTAGGCAGCTAAATATAAAAACCCTACAGAGAACCATAAATTCCTAATAAATAGGATTGAACTACTGCAGAAAATCAGGGAAAGCAGAAGGAAAACAGCTGAGAGGGAGCTGAGGGCAAGGACACATCCAATTATGATGTGGATTTTATATCACTCCAGAATTTCAGGATTTGTGCCCTGGGTTGGGATTTGGCCTCAGGGAACAGTGAAAATGGAAGTTGTTTCTGGGGCACAGAGAGGGAATGGTGTCCATGGCACAATTCCCGGGGGGAAACCAAGGCTGGTTTGGCTCAGGGGGCCATGGATCAACCACCTTTTAATCCACTGCTACCTGGAATGAAGGTTTATAACCGGCCTGGGCCGGCTGGAAATGGATTTTTGTGCTTTTCCTGGTTCAGCCAGGCTGGGAAACGAATCAGGGGTGGGAAAAACAGCTTTGGATTTTTTCATTATTCTTCTTCCTGCTTCAGTTTTAAGGGCAGGATAAACCTGGTTCAGATTCCCTCAGTGATCCTGAGCTCGAGATTAAAGTAGTTTATCAGCACAGCTTATCCTGAAGTGCCTTCATTTCAGGTTTTGGCATCTCATGAAGATCCACAATTGCTTCAATTTACAGATTTTGTGTGTGTGTGTGTGTGTGTGTGTGTGTGTGTGTTATTTGTGGTGTTTTTGAGGGGTGGAAACAATTATTTGAGCCCTTGGGGAGCGAGGGTTGAACTCACACTTGGTAGAATGATGGAATCGTGGAAGTATGGAACGGTTTGGGTTGGAAGGGACCTCATTCCACCCCCCTGCCGTGGGCAGGGACACCTTCCCCCAGTCCAGGTTGCTCCAAAATGGACTTGGAGACTTCCAGGACAGTTTACCTGCTGGATCCTCTCTATGGTGAAGCCTCGGGACGCTGAAGCCAAGGCAAACCAAGCTGGAATGTGCAGGGCTGGAAAGGCTGAGGAGCTGCAGGGAGGGCAGCCAAGGTGCCGAGGGCAACCTCAACCCTTCCCACCGCTCTGCAAGCACCTGCAGGAAGGTTCTTCCCAAACCAGCCTTTTTGGGATGGCCATAGTGAGATCCCTGCCGGAGCTTTGGGATGGTCATGGTGCATCCCACACTTCCAGAGCAACCCAGGGCTGACCCAGCCTCTGGAGTTTAAAGGTTCTTCGTACCCTTCCTGGCTCGGTTAATTTTTTGGACGACTCTTGTTCCTGCCATGACTCAACAGAGCCTTCCTTGTCCTTCAAGACACGAGTTCACCCAGGCCGTGGAATGAGGGCAAAATATTTTGATTTGGGGATATTTTGGGTGCAAACGAGAGAGTATCACCACTGACCATTTCCCAGGTCGGGTTCAGGTCTTGAAAAAAAAGGCACTTGGGATTAAAAAACATTTTCCAGGCCGTAATTCCACGTCCTTCAATAAAAAATCACTCACTGAGTCCCAGCCTCAGCTGGGCAGCACTTCCCAATGGACAGATCCCTGTCCCGGGAATTGCAAGGCTTTGATCCCACCCCCAACTCCTCCCTCGGACTTCCATGTGACTCTGAGTCCCTTTTTCTCTCTGTTGGCCTCCACTGAAGTGTTTTCTTGTTGCTTTTCCGACAGATTGACTCCAGTCGCCCCTTTGGCTCCTGGCTCAGCCCTGATCCATGGGCAGGATTTTCGGGATGCAGGACTCTGGAGCCCTGGTTAATGGCTCCATCGAGCTCCAGGCTGAGCTCAGTTCCAGGCTCCGTCACCAGCCCTTCCCACAGGCCCTGGGTGAGAAGTGCTGGCTGTTTCCCGGGACAAACGAGGCCGGAACCGGGAGCCGTCGTTCCCGGGGGTGTGCACGTGCCAAGAATTCATTACCCAGATCCTAATTGGGATCTTCCCGGCCGTGGCTTTGTGCAAGCAAGGCCGGCAGCGGGGGCAGGAAGGGTTGGGACGGGGATTCGGTCACGTCGGTGCCGGCGGCTCCAGCGGGACTTTTGTTGGGATGTTGGGAGCAGGCCGGGCCCTTCCCGGGCACAATTCCCTGGGAAGGCAGCCAGGAGCAGCGGGAAGCGGGAGCACTCAGCGAGACCTGACGTCATGTGCCCTGGCCAGGCTGCCCGCGGGGTTCTGTCCTCGCCCGGCCCCGGCCAGGGAAGGGCCCGGATCCCACGGGATCACATTCCCAAAGGGCCAACAGGCACAAATTGGGAAACCTGCGAGTGCACGGAACCAAACCCGGAGCAGAATTCCCAGAAAAAAGGGGGAATGGCTCTCTTAGCGGGGCCTGGGCCTGCTGCCTGCGCTCAGCCTTGCAAGTACAGGGGAATTTCTAATACAGATTCCATTTTAAATATAATTTAAATATATTTTAAATATAATTTTAAAATAATTTTAAATATAATTGTAATAGAATTTAAATATCTTTTGGTGAAATTTTAATATATTTTATTTCTAATATATTTGAAGTGTCATTTTAATCCACTTTTAAGTATCATTTTAATCAGATTTTAAGATAATTTAGTAGAATTTTCTTATGCTTTTATTATGATTTAAACGGATATTTCAATCTATTTTTAAGATAATTTAATATATATTTACGGTAATTTCAATATATTTTAAGTGCAATTTGAATATAATTTAAGTATAATTTTAATACAATTTTTAGTCATTTAAATCTAATGTTAAGATAATTTAATAGAATTTTATTATACTTTTATTACCATTTAAGTAAATCTTTTAAACTAATTTTAAGATAATAGCATTTAATTTTATTATATTTAAATATATTTTTAATACAATGTAATATAATTTTATTATAGTTTTCATGTCACAAATATATCTTTAATATATAATTTTATACATTTTATATAATTTTAATATATTTTTAATATAATTATAATAATTTTTAGTATAATTCTAATCTAATGTTAATATAACAATATAATTTTATTATCATTTTCTTATATTTAATATCTTTACCTTGAAGATAATTAAATATATTTTTACTATAATTATAATATATGTTAATAGAATTTTAATAGAATTTTAAACAGAATTTTAATAGAATTTTACTATAATTTTAATACCATTTTCAAAATAGAATTTTAAAATTTTTAAATCTATTTTTAAAATAGAATTTTTAAAATAACAATATTTTAAACTATATTTTTAAAATGCAATTGTAAAATTCATTCTTCATTTCGTTCTCCGGCAAACCCCATTGTGGGATAACCAGAATTCCATTTGCATGGGAAGGGAGGACCCTGATCCCAATAAACCGGGGTGAGGAACAGCCCCAGGGTTTGTTGGGTGTGATCAGGGGGTTGTTTCAATATCTGCTTTTAACCCTTTTCTCCCCTATTTTGTGACGTGGATGGCCCCAAATCTTAATTAAAAATTCACTCCTCTCACCAGTAGGGATCCCGTTTTCCCTGCAGGTTGGACCCAACCCTGTGAAAATAGAGGGATTTCTAATGAATCTGTGATTTTGAATGGGAATTTTTAGTAGGAATTTTGAATATATAGCTCCAATATATAGTATATATTATATATTTAACGTGTATTTATAGTTATTAATATATTTTGAAATAAATTTTTGAATATAAATTTTTAGTGTAAATTTAATTTCAAATATAATTTTTAAATATATATATTTGAAATCTAACTCATAATATAATTATTTAATATATTGTGGATATAATTTTAATAGCAATTTTGAATATATATTTAAAAATTAATTTTTAATATAATTTTAAAATATATATTTTAAAATCTAATTTTTATTATAATTTTAAAATTATATTTTTTAAATCTGTCAATATAATTATTTAATATATTTCTAAAATCTAATTTTAATACCATTTTTAATAATATTTTAAATCTATTTTTAATTTATTAATTTAATATATTTTATAATCTAATTTTTAATTTAATATGTAATATATTTGTTAAAAATCTAATTTTTAATAGATCTTCTACTATATATTTAAAATTTTAATTTATAATATAAATCCTAAATATAATTTCAAAATATATATTTTTAAATACAATTCTTAAATCCAATTTTTAAATTCATTCTTCATTCCCTCCTCTGGATCAATAGAAATCCTCTCCTGGCTTGTCCTTGTACCAAACCAGCCCCAGTGTCCTCCTGCCCAGGCTTGCAAAATTCGATTTCCAATCAATCTTTGATTTTTAATGGAATTTTTTAATAGAAATTTTAAATTTATCTTTAAAATCTAATTTTAAGCATAATTTGTAAATATATGTTTTTAAATAAAATTCCTAATATAAATTTTAAATATAGTTAAAAATGTAATTTAAATTACAATTTTAATATCTATTTAAAAATATAGTTTGAAATAATTCCTGTATTTTAAAAAACTAATTTTTAATGTAATTTCTCATATATACTTTAAAATTTATTAATGTAATTTTTAAAATGTATTTTTAAATATAAATTTTAAGTATCAGTTTTAAACATAATTTTAAAATACATAGTCTAAAACCTAACTTTAAATATCATTTTTAAATGGACATATTTGAAAACCTACTTTTTAACATCATTTTTGGATATCTACTTAAAAATCTATTTTAACATAATTTTCCATACATTTTTTAAACGTAATTTTTAATTTTATGAACAAATAAATTGAGGAACACAACTGAGGAACGTGAATTCCCAGAGGCAGCTAGTGGAATGACCCTGGAGCAGCAGCAGAGGAATTCCACGTGGGAAAGCCACACGAGGGAGAAGGACAGAGCAAGAATTGACACCCAAGGTGCTGGAAGTTTCTCCCATTTCCAGCCTCAATTTTCTTCCGGCTCCTTTTTTCCCCAATTTTTTCTCATCCCAGCTCCGTCCTGGCACTCAAATGGCTCTTCCCTCTCGGATTTTTGCCTCTCCAGGTATTTCCAGGGAGAAGCATCTTCTTCCCTGGGCTGGACCCTCCAAACCCGCCCGGCTTCGTGTCCTCCTGGTCACCTCAGGAGCCCCTTCCTGTGGCTGCTCCAGCCCAAAACCGCCTCCTGCTTTTTTTGGGATCTTCTCTCGTGACCGTTGACTTAATTAACTCACATAATTATGGTCTGTACTGAGCACAGCGATTTGTGCTCTTCCACAACTTCATCCCACCGTCCAAATCCATCCACATCCACCCCACTCCCTCATATTTGTTATTCCCAGAGGTTGAGCCCCCCCCCAGCTTAAAGCTGCTATTCCTGTTCCCAGTCTCCAAGAGCCTGGCTTGGCACGACTGGATTCCATTCTATTCCCATTAATCCCGAGCTTGAGGTCACCCAGCTTTTCCCGGGTATTTATACCCAGGCTCTCGCTTGATAGGCTGGATAATTTTTGCCTCTGGATAACGGGATAGCCTCGTTGTGTCCCAGCCCCTCCATCTAAGGCAGGGTTGGAGCAGAGGAAACCAACCGGAGCTGCAGGCAGGATTCTCCTCCCCTTCTTGGGAAATGTCTGGAATTTGCTGGGGGAGGAGAAGGAACGACAGGTGAGGGGTGTTTTGGTTCGGAAGCCACAGTTCTCCTGCTCCAAACCGGGATCAAAGCAGGGAGGAACAAATTCGGGATGGTCTGTGGTGGCCACTGGGCAAGGGGAGAAACAGGAGCGGGCTCAGGGGAAATATTATTATTATTATTATTATTATTATTATTATTATTATTATTATTATTATTATTATTATTATTTCATTTGGGGACAAACACTTTTTAAACAAAAGTATTGGAATTTCCCAACACACACCAAAAAAAACCCCCAAAAGCTGCAACTCCACAGGTTTTACTCTGTTGTTCCATAAATTAGGGTAACGTCGAGAATTTTGAGCCGAAAATGAGATTTTAATTTGCCAGATTAATAAAAATGTATCAAGTTGGGCAATATTTTCCTCACAGAGTTTAAGATATGAACAGAATAAGTGTTGAAATTCAGAATTACCCCACTAATTTCAGAGGTTGAGATCCTCTTGCCTGATAACCTGAGCAACCATATCAACCAAAGAACAGGAATTCCTTGGAAAACACAGGGATTTAATTACGAAGGGATTAACAACATCTTGATAAATTCCCACTAAATTCAGCGCAGTTTTCCCTGGTTTTAGTGAAAAGAAATCAATAAATAAAGCAAACTGAGGCAGAGCATCATTTCCTGGTCTCTCTGTGAAGGAGCTCTTGGTCCCTTCACAGTTTTATGGTGATTTAGTCCAAGTTTTCCTATTTCCAGGCAAATTTGTGCCATTTCCTTCCCCATCCTTCCAGCCCACCCCAGCCTGGGGTTTCTGGTGGTGCTGCTGTGCTGGGGCTGCTGGTTTGGGGTGGGTTTGGTGGTTTTGGAGGCAGGAGGGGCTTTGAGCAACGAACCCCCCCAGTTCAGCCTCCGCCAGCCCCACCAGCGGTGAGGGGTTAAAGGTGCTGATGGGATGGACACGTGGCTGCACACCACATTCCCACCCTGGCACTCACCCTGCAGCAGGAACAGCCTCAAGATAAGGCCCTGTTGCTTTTTCCTACCGTTTTCTTAGAAGAAAGATCCCCAAATATTCCAAACCCTTGACTTACTCCGCTTCTTGCCGCGTTCTTTCCAACCACAAGCTTTGCCTCCGCTCTCTTTGATTTTGGTTTCTTCTCCTCCAGTTCCTCTTTTTTTTTTCTTTTTTCCCCTTTTAATTTGACTCTTTTTCTGCCTTAATTTGATTCCCCCTTCCCCCCAATTTTAACTCTCACCCTTCCTTGCTCCTCTCTCATTTCCTCTCCCCAAAAAGCCGAGGAATTCAAACTGCAAACGGTGGCAGATGCGGAAGCGGCGGCTCCAGAGGCGCTCTCTTCACGTGGAGTTCATCCAGAGGTCACGGGGGTTGGCTGGAGGACAAGACAGAGGGAAAACCTACCCAAGCCCTACTGTGTCATCATCATCCCATTTGGCTGGGAGCGGGATGGGACCGGAGAGGAGCAGGAATGCGGCTCCGCCGCCGCGATCCCGAAGGTTGAGGGTAAAAAGCCACCTCTGAGCCTTGGCTTTGGGAGCTGGAGCTTTGGGGTGGCCCTGGAGGAGAGGCTGGTGGCCAGCATGGCGAGGGAAAGGGAAGGGCAGCCAGGAAGGGTGGAAAGGAGGACGTGGAGGAGGCACCAGGAGGAGGCAGCTCAGCTGTTGGATGCTGGGATGGGAGAAGGGAAGAGCAGGACAGAGGGACAGGCAGGACAGAGGAGGTGGGAGTCGAGGTGCTCTCTGGTCCTTGGAGTGGAGGAGACACCTGGGGAGTGAGGTCAGAAATTATCATCTCATTCCATCCCCTTCCATGGGCAGGGACACCTCTCACTAGCCCAGGTTGCTCCAAGCCCTGGCCTGGGACGCTGTCAGGCCTCTGTGTGATGTCACTTGTGCCTGGCAAGCCCCATATCCAAGGAAAACATCCCTTTTGCATATTCCAACTCATTTCGCTTCAGATTGGTGGCTGATATTCCACATTTATCCAGGACCATTCTCTTTTTTGACCTCTTCCCTCCACAACTGCGCTTGAAACAGGAGGATCTACGTGGCCACCACGTCAAGCTTTTGAAGATCCGCTGATAATTCCTGCTTGTTTTTCCATCCAGCCTCTTCCTGGTTGCTCAGGACACCTGGTAGTTCCATCAGGGATGTTTGTCTGGCTGACAATGCTCATCCTCCGTGAGGACACTCCTCTCAGAGCTCAGTCTGTTTATCTTTCCAGGGAAGTGCTTGGAGAGGTGATCCAAGTTTGGGTCTGGAACGGATTCAGTTAAGCAGAGGAGCCTGTATTTGGGATATCTGGAATTCCAGACCTGCTCATTCTTGACCTGCTTTGTCATCCAGAGGTGGATTTAAGTCTAGACTGGGTGATGACCTCGGCATGGCAGGTGATCCCATCACTGCTCCTTTGATCCAAGCCTCGCTCCAAACCTCTGGAAAGAGCAGCTCATAAATCAGGAATGAGCAGGGATAACCAGCCACACACCCCCTGTCAGCTCGCCCTAAATCCACGTTCCTCATTAAGCATGGAAAAGGTCTTGGACTTCTCACAACACACGAGGGAAGCTCCGTGGAGACTCTTGGATTTGGACTGAGAGAGCGAGAGGAGAAAGTCCCGAAGTTTTGGGGTTTTTTTCGGCGCCTATTAATAATAATAATAATTCATAAATCAAGGGTGGCCCAAGGGTCACACAGAGTCTGGCTCTGGGAGAGGCTCCTGTGTGGGTGTGGGAACCTCTGGAGATGGCAAAGAACTCTGGAAACAATGAAGGAGAAATGAATTACAATTTTCTGGCAGAAACAAATCAACAGTTCCATCCCCCCCTCTTAAAAAAAAAAAAAAACCCAAACCAACAGAAATAGAGACTGGACAAAAAACCAACAACATTTTTCTCCCAAGTCCAAAAATAAACCATTTGAATATCCAGAGTTTGCTTTATTTTAACGTGGTTTTTTTTTTTCCCTCCCTCCCCCGCCCCAAACATTTGAACATCAGAGTTCTGGCAGTTCCCATTGACAAAAATGTCCTGCCTTGGCCAAGCCTTGATGATAAAATGCGGACAGAGGACTGGATGACTCCTGGGGTTGGTGATGGGATCTACAGCCCTTCACCTCAACATCCTCACTGTGGCATCCTCACCATGGCAGAGGCTGAGCAGGATCCCCCTGGAAAGGCCTTCATGGGATCAGAAAATCATGGAATGGGTTAGGTGGGAAGGGAC
>NW_020957149.1:16481-19327 GCF_003031625.1 Empidonax traillii | reverse complement strand
TTGATGATAAAATGCGGACAGAGGACTGGATGACTCCTGGGGTTGGTGATGGGATCTACAGCCCTTCACCTCAACATCCTCACTGTGGCATCCTCACCATGGCAGAGGCTGAGCAGGATCCCCCTGGAAAGGCCTTCATGGGATCAGAAAATCATGGAATGGGTTAGGTGGGAAGGGACCTTAAAGCTCGTCCAGTGCCGCCACTGCCATGGGCAGGGACACCTTCCATCAGCCCAGGGGCTGCTCCAACCTGGCCTTGGACACTTCCAGGGGGGAATTTTCAGAAGGATAAAGTGGGATTCCACAAGTCAGGAGGTGTTCACTGCATGTGCAAGGTCACATTTTTTGGTGGGAATAAAGGGTTTTGAGCCCAGCTGAGTGACCCCCAATTAAACTGCTGTCCTGCCAAGCCCAAGTCAGGCTGTGAGAGAGGTTCAACAGAAGTTTGGAAGGAAGATTGCAAGTAAAAAGGCCCAGCCCCAAGAGTCCCACCCTGTGCCCCAGAGGATCATCCCAACCCTCCTGCAGCTCTGGCAGCCTTGGGGCTGTGCCCACTGCCCTGGGGAGCCTGGGCAGTGCCAACCACCCTCTGGGGGAAGAACCTTTCCCTGAGATCCACCCTGAGCCTGCCCTGACACAGCTCCAGCCATTCCCTGGGGGCTGTCCCTGCTCCCCCAGAGCAGAGCTCAGTCCTGCCCCTCCTCTGCCCCTGCCCAGGGATGGATAAATGTAGGAATGGTTGGGATAGTTGGATACCAGGCGACATCCAGACTGTGATTCCCTGCTGGGATCTCCCTGAGCATGGCCTGGAGCATGAGGGGACAGGGATTTCATCCTGCTGAGCTGGAGGTTCCCCTGACAAGCCCCAGTATCAGGACCTGGGGCTCTGCATCCCAAACCTCTGCACATCCCAGTGTGCCTGGGAGTGGCAGATGGGGATTTTATGAACTGCCTCTTTAGGGGTCCGAAGGCTGTTTCAGTGAAACACAAGTGTCCAAGTCCTCCCTGGGCCTCTGCAGTCCTTCCCTGCTCCTGGAATCCGAGGATCAGCTGGAGAGGATGTGGTAAAGATAAATATATTAAAGCCAGCGGGAGGGGGTGGGGGGGGTAGGGGTGATATTGTAGCGATCGGGGCCAGATCTCTGGAGCAGGAGCAGAAGTTAAAAGAAACAAGATAATAATTGAGGAGAAACCTTTCCAGAGTGTGTCTTGGCAGGCAGCTCCCAGCAACCCACCCTTTGGGATGGAGGGGTTCCCCTCACCTCCTCGGATCCCGCGGCACCGGGGGATTCGGGAACGCAAAACGAGCGCTCTCCAGCTCTCCACTCTTTATGTTCCCTCCTGCTGCTCCCGTTCCTAGGCTCCTTTCCCGATGGCTGGAGAGCTCTCTGGGCACGCTCTGAAGCTTCTATATTTGCTCTCGGGCTCTGCCAAGAGCAGCATTACCACTCTATGGAAAAATATCCGTCAACCGGATATAAAGGAATGGTGCGAGGAAGCCGAGCCGTGTCCAGGCAGCACAGACGCAGCTCCAGCCTCTCAGGGGCAAGTTGGCACCCTGGATTTTGCCAGCTGGCACTCCTTTTGTTTGCAGGTTACCCAGCACGGTGCTCTGGGTCCTCTGGAGGTCCCTGATTCCGGCTGGAATTATTTCCACGGGCTGGTTGTGGTTGGGATCGGCCAGCACCAAATTGACCAAACAGATCCCCCCCTGTGTGGTCGCTCCAGGGAAACACCTCGGGGGGGCAGAGGATTCTCCTGCCCTTGATCCAAGCCCCAAGGACCAGAGCTGAAGGAAGGGCCGTGGCACTCGGTGCTCCCTTCACCAGGTGGGGATTGGCCACCGGTTGGACTCGGTGATCCTGGAGGTCTTTTCCAAACTAAAGGACTCTGGAATTTTTCTCCTACCAATATAAGCCCAAGTGCTGAGCCCTGAGGCAACTCCCTGCACTGCTGGAGCTGCAGGAACAGAAATCATTTCATGTCTTTAATCCCCCTGACACTGGGCCGTCTCTCTGCTCTCTACCAGAGTGTGAACAAAAGTGACTTGAACCCAAGAGGCTGGAAAAAGGTTTGAAGGTTTTAAGGAGGAGAGAATTAAAGCAGGGGATTAAAGCACATTCCTCTGCTCTGCCCCCTCCAAAATCAGCTCTGAGTCCCCAAGAGCCAGCAGGACTGTGGTGACACGTAAAGGTCCCCGTGAGGGACATGGGGTAAGGTGGTCTGAGCCTGTGGGGAGGTTATGTTGGTGTCACACCCATTCCAAGAGGACAAAGCCAACAAATCTCCCATTTTAGGCTCTCCCAAAGCTCACTGGGGCTTTAGGTTCATTATGGGGTGGCTTTGCAGTGAGTCAATCCTGGTGTGATCACTGTCTCCACTTGGAGCTTCCCACTGGAAGTGCAGAGGAGCAGGAACCCACCTCCACCCCCACCATATCCTCATTTACACCTTCCTCTTCACTTTGTCTCACCCAGCCTGGCCTGGTCTGCTCCCACTGCTTCTGACACTCTGGCCCCCTAACTTTGATGCCTAATTCATTTTAATTCCTGCTATGGGCGGGCCATCACAGCACACCTAAATCAATTTATCAGTCAGTGTGAGCAAAAGAAGGAGAAGGGAAGAAAATGGGTGAGAAGGGAAACAGCCCATCAAACCCTCCAAAGTTTCTCAGACACAGAAGTTCGGGAGGTTCTATAAGGACACAACTTGGGATTATCCATCAGGGAAGCCAGAAATGGCCTGTGGGGTTATATGTTTGAATCGTGGAATCATGGATTGGGTTTGGGAGGGGAGGGAACTGTAAGACCTTCCAGTTCCACCCCCTGCCCTGGGCAGGGACACCT
>NW_020957149.1:14138-16460 GCF_003031625.1 Empidonax traillii | reverse complement strand
CTGGCAGCCTTGGGGCTGTGCCCACTGCCCTGGGGAGCCTGGGCAGTGCCAACCACCCTCTGGGGGAAGAACCTTCTGCTGAGATCCACCCTGAGCCTGCCCTGACACAGCTCCAGCCATTCCCTGGGGGCTGTCCCTGCTCCCCCCAGAGCAGAGCTCAGTCCTGCCCCTCCTCTGCCCCTGCCCAGGGATGGATAAATGTAGGAATGGTTGGGATAGTTGGATACCAGGCCACATCCAGACTGTGATTCCCTGCTGGGATCTCCCTGAGCATGGCCTGGAGCATGAGGGGACAGGGATTTCATCCTGCTGAGCTGGAGGTTCCCCTGACAAGCCCCAGTATCAGGACCTGGGGCTCTGCATCCCAAACCTCTGCACATCCCAGTGTGCCTGGGAGTGGCAGATGGGGATTTTATGAACTGCCTCTTTAGGGGTCCGAAGGCTGTTTCAGTGAAACACAAGTGTCCAAGTCCTCCCTGGGCCTCTGCAGTCCTTCCCTGCTCCCGGAATCCGAGGATCAGCTGGAGAGGATGTGGTAAAGATAAATATATTAAAGCCAGCGGGAGGGTGTGGGGGGGGTAGGGGTGATATTGTAGCGATCGGGGCCAGATCTCTGGAGCAGGAGCAGAAGTTAAAAGAAACAAGATAATAATTGAGGAGGAACCTTTCCAGAGTGTGTCTTGGCAGGCAGCTCCCAGCAACCCACCCTTTGGGATGGAGGGGTTCCCCTCACCTCCTCGGATCCCGCGGCACCGGGGGATTCGGGAACGCGAAACGAGCGCTCTCCAGCTCTCCACTCTTTATGTTCCCTCCTGCTGCTCCCGTTCCTAGGCTCCTTTCCCGATGGCTGGAGAGCTCTCTGGGCACGCTCTGAAGCTTCTATATTTGCTCTCGGGCTCTGCCAAGAGCAGCATTACCACTCTATGGAAAAATATCCGTCAACCGGATATAAAGGAATGGTGCGAGGAAGCCGAGCCGTGTCCAGGCAGCACAGACGCAGCTCCTGCCTCTCGGGGGCAAGTTGGCACCCTGGATTTTGCCAGCTGGCACTCCTTTTGTTTGCAGGTTACCCAGCACGGTGCTCTGGGTCCTCTGGAGGTCCCTGATTCCGGCTGGAATTATTTCCACGGGCTGGTTGTGGTTGGGATCGGCCAGCACCAAATTGACCAAACAGATCCCCCCCTGTGTGGTCGCTCCAGGGAAACACCTCGGGGGGGCAGAGGATTCTCCTGCCCTTGATCCAAGCCCCAAGGACCAGAGCTGAAGGAAGGGTCGTGGCACTCGGTGCTCCCTTCACCAGGTGGGGATTGGCCACCGGTTGGACTCGGTGATTCTGGAGGTCTTTTCCAAAATAAAGGACTCTGGAATTTTTCTCCTACCAATATAAGCCCAAGTGCTGAGCCCTGAGGCAACTCCCTGCACTGATGGAGCTGCAGGAACAGAAATCATCTCATGTCTTTAATCCCCCTGACACGGGGCCGTCTCTCTGCTCTCTACCAGAGTGTGAACAAAAGTGACTTGAACCCAAGAGGCTGGAAAAAGGTTTGAAGGTTTTAAGGAGGAGAGAATTAAAGCAGGGGATTAAAGCACATTCCTCTGCTCTGCCCCCTCCAAAATCAGCTCTGAGTCCCTAAGAGCCAGCAGGACTGTGGTGACACGTAAAGGTCCCCGTGAGGGACCCCCGTGGGGTAAGGTGGTCTGAGCCTGTAGGGAGGTTATGTTGGTGTCACACCCATTCCAAGGGGACAAAGCCAATAAATCTCCCATTTTAGGCTCTCCCAAAGCTCACTGGGGCTTTAGGTTCATTGTGGGGTGGCTTTGCAGTGAGTCAGTCCTGGTGTGATCACTGTCTCCACTTGGAGCTTCCCACTGGAAGTGCAGAGGAGCAGGAACCCACCTCCACCCCCACCATATCCTCATTTACACCTTCCTCTTCACTTTGTCTCACCCAGCCTGGCCTGGTCAGCTCCCACTGCTTCTGACACTCTGGCCCCCTAACTCTGATGCCTAATTCATTTTAATTCCTGCTATGGGCGGGCCATCACAGCACACCTAAATCAATTTATCAATCAGTGTGAACAAAAGAAGGAGAAGGGAAGAAAATGGGTGAGAAGGGAAACAGCCCCATCAAAGCCTCCAAAGTTTCTCAGACACAGAAGTTCGGGAGGTTCTATAAGGACACAACTTGGGATTATCCATCAGGGAAGCCAGAAATGGCCTGTGGGGTTATATGTTTGAATCGTGGAATCATGGATTGGGTTTGGGAGGGGAGGGAACTGTAAGACCTTCCAGTTCCACCCCCTGCCCTGGGCAGGGACACCT
>NW_020957149.1:8782-13948 GCF_003031625.1 Empidonax traillii | reverse complement strand
TTCTCAGACACAGAAGTTCGGGAGGTTCTATAAGGACACAACTTGGGATTATCCATCAGGGAAGCCAGAAATGGCCTGTGGGGTTATATGTTTGAATCGTGGAATCATGGATTGGGTTTGGGAGGGGAGGGAACTGTAAGACCTTCCAGTTCCACCCCCTGCCCTGGGCAGGGACACCTTCCACCAGCCCAGGGTGCTCCAACCTGGCCTTGGACACTTCCAGGGATCCAGGGGCAGCCACAGCTTCTCTGGGAAACTCATTCCAGGGCCTCCCCACCCTCACAGGGAATAATCTCTTCCCAAAATCTAACCTAAACCTCCCCTCCTCAGCCCAAGGCCATTCCCCCTGTCCTGCCACTCCATGACCCTGTGAGACGTCCCCCTCTGAACAATCCCAGGCTTTGCCCCCTGGGACCCTCCCAAAAAGCACAGCAAGGAGGTGAACTGAGGATGTGGGAGCAGGAGCAGCCTCTGGACAGACTGGGAAAGGGGGAGTGAGCAGTTCCAAGCTCCGAGCCAACCATCCAGCCGGGAGCTGCCGTACAGAAGCTCCCGCCTGAAATCCTGGCCCGGCTCCTGAGGAAGTGATTTGCTTTCTTTCTTGGGAGAACCTTAATGGACAGAGACGTTCCAGATGGCAGGGAGCCACCTGCCACCAGGATTAACAGTCCAGGCAGAAGGCAGAGCCTTGGGAAGGGCGCTCCGTGATTGTTCCTGCACGCACGGAAGCGGCCGGAGTCGGAGCTCTGCTCCATCTCCACCTTATTGCCTTTCTGGGAATTCGGGGAGTATTACCCAGAATCCTCCCTGCAGCAGCTCTGCCTTGAAAAACAATCTGCTTTGGAGCTCAGTGTCCCCTCAAGTGAGTGCATGATTAGGATTTCGCTTTGAACTGCAGCATTTGGAATCCATTATTCCACCATTAATTCCCCCTCCCCGGCTTCCCTGCCTCCCGTTGGATCTCTGGGCTCCCAGGTCCTGGCAGTGCTTGAGGCCGTGTCCCATCACCCTGAGCTCCTGCAGGAGCCTGTGTTTGCTTCAACCCCAGCCTGGTTTGGAAGTGCCCAGCCAAGATCCTGCTGCCCCAGCCTGGCCTCAACCTCCACTCAGGCAAAGCCCACCTCCAAAAAAGGTCCCACCAGGAGGCTCTGAAGGGGGAGCCAAAGCCCTCAAAAGTTCTTTCTCCCTTCAAAAATTGAAAGGACATTTGTTTCTGGTGTCTCCTGATCACCCACCGGTGAGGAACCCAGCCTGGGGCTGGGAATCCAGGTCATAAAACCATGGAATGGTTTGGCTTGGAAGGGACCTCAAAGAGCATCTTATTCCGACCCTTCTGGGCAGGGACACCTTCCACCAGCCCAGGCTGCTCCAGCCTGGCCTTGGACACTCCCAGGGATCCAGGGGCAGCCACAGCTTCTCTGCCCAACCTGTGCCAGGGCCTGCCCACCCTCCCAGCCAGCAATTCCTTCCCAATATCCCATCTCAAGTTGTGTTCCTGCAGGCAGGTTGCCAAGGCATGGAGCACAGGGTGTGGGAGCTCAGTTTGATTATCCAATTCCATCATTTTTCTATTTATTTCTAATCAATTCCATTCCATTCCATTCAATTGCATTCCATAAATTCTCTTACATTCCACTAAATTCCATTCAATTCCATTTCATTCCAATAAATTCCATTGAATTCCATTGAATTCCACTGAATTCCATCAAATTCCATTCCATGCCATTCCATTCCATGCCATTACATTATTTTTTATTCCATTGCATTCCATTAAATTCCATCCCAACAAATTTCATTCCAATAAATTCCATTAAATTCCATTCCTTTACATTCCATTAAATTCCATTGCATTCATAAATTTTATTCCTTTAAATTTCATTTCATTCCATTATATCCTATTCCATTAAATTTCATTCCATTAAATTCCATTAAAATTGCATTCCATTGCATTCTACTAAATTCCATTAAATTCCATTGCATTCCATCAAATTCCATTCCAATAAATTGCATTCCTTTCAATTCCATTAAATTCCATTCCATTAAAATGCATTTAATTCCATTCCAGTCCATTCCCCTAAATTCCATTCCATTCCATTAAATTCCATCCCACTAAATTCCATTCCATTCCATCCCAAGATTGTTCTCTCCCCAAACCTTTAAGGAAAATCACAACATCCTTTGTCCATGAAACAAGGGGTTTGATCCCACAGGGAATAATGTTGTCCCTGGATGTGACATTTTTCCCCCGTGGCTTCAAGGGCAGAACCTTTTCTCCAGACCTGGATTGGGTGTCCAATTCCCACGTGGGATCACCTGGAATTCCAGCACTAAATCAGCGAACTGGAACTTCAGCTCATGGAAATCCCCATAAAATCCCCAAATTCCCCCTTTAACCCCAATAACCCCCAAATTCCCCCCTATTTCCTCATAACCCCCCAATTTCCCCCTTAGGACCCCCCAAACCCCCAAATTCCCCCCTTAACCCCCACAGCCTTCAAAACCCCTCCAACCCCCACCAAGCTTCCCCCTTAGGACATCCAAAACCCCCAAATTCCCCCATAAAGGTTCTTCCCTCTTCCAGGACACCTGGGAAAGAGGAATCCCATGTCACCTTCTATCTCAGTTCTGCACAAGAGGCTGCAAAAGGATTTATTAATCTATTAATCCTTTTCCTCCTTGCTGTTCTGGGAAAACTCGGAGTTTTCTGCTTTGGGGGGGAGAGGGGGGAGGATGAACAGGGAGTATTTCTCTGGAATTGTGGGCTGTGGAGACCCACAGGTAGATCAGGTTTGGGAAGACACCCAAGCCCAGTTTTCCATTTCCAAGCTCCAAGGGGAGCTGCAAAACCTTCCTCAGGACCCGGAATGCTGGTCCCACAAACAAAAACCCGCCTTGCCCAGAATTCCTGAGCGAAGGGATAACGGCAAACCCCACAAAAATACCCTCTAACGGTGGGATGGACCCCCCTCTGAGGGCAAAACGCAAAGGAGCAGAGGCAGAAACCCCTTTTTGCTGCTCAGGAGGAAAAGGTGCAGCTGCACCGTAACCCAAAACCCAAGGGGGTTTGGGGCCGCTGGAAACGGAGCCTCAAGTTCACCGGGAAAACACATCCCTGAGAGGCCCCGGGATAAAGGGTTGATGGAGTGCCGTCAGCGGGGAGAGGGGACAGCCGGGCTTAAATCATATTTAGATTAAAAAGCCCCGAGCCTCGGGACTATTTTCATATGAGCTTTACGGCACAATTAAGAACAGTTTAAGCTTTCAGAGCCGGTGGCTTTCCCTCAGGCCTGCGGTTAACCAGGGGCTGGAGATGAATTCCTGCCGTCCTTCTGCTGGGAATGCCATCCCCATCGGGGCCGTGGAGCTGCACCTTCCTCCGGAGCAGCCCCCTTATCTCCCCGATCTGCCGGGGGCGGGGGCCGTCCCCGCAGAAGGAAATCTTTTATTAAGGGCTTTATTTGCCTTTGCTGCAGGCAGGCAGACTAAATAAACCCCCCTCTCGGTGTCCCTGCGCCGGTGCCATCCAAGAAACACAGACAATGCCGGGCTGCAGGAACGCAGGAATTTTAATCAAAACAAGCCATTCAAGGCCCTTGTCAGCTCCTTTCGGCCCCGATTGTTATAAAGAATTGATTTCATTACTATAAGTGCTGTTGACTTAGTGTTGGTTTCAGCACTTGAATTCTTGGACAGCCTGAATAAAAAGCCCCCTCTCCAAGATAAATACATTATGCAAAGCGCGACCTTCATTCTTTCCCCCGCTCTGTCTGTCGGCTCCAACTGCTTCCTCCTCCTCCTCTGGAGGAGCTCTTGGAGCTGGGATGGAGAGGAGCTCCGTTTTGGTTTGCCCTCGGTGAAAGCCCAGCAAACCAAAGGGAGAGGAGCCCGTGGAAAATAAAAATAGAAAAGCTGGAGCCCCCTCTGTGTCGGGGGCAGAGAGGGAGAAGGGGCAGCTCCGGTGGGGTGGAATTGCTGAGGGGCTTCCATGGACACGCCAAGTCTCCCAACAGCAAAGGTTTTCCCCTCTCAGGGGGACAGAAACGAGGCTCTGCTGGGATAATTCCCTCAAGGGAGGTGGGGATTCCAGGGGGATCATCCTGTGGAATTAGCAGAGAAAAGGGGGAGCTGCCTTCTCCCTGAATGCAGGGACAGGGAAGAAAGGAGCTGCCCCTGTGCTCCTGCCCTCGGTGCGATCAAAGGGGCCTTCACAGCCCTGGAATTGCGGGAGCCACTGGATGTGAAGGCCTCTGGATATCACAGGGCCACAAAGGGAACCACAAGGCCAGGAAATCATGGAATAATTCTGAGGTCATCGAGTCCAGCTGTTCCCAAGGCCACCACAAACCATGTCCCCCAGTGCCACATCCACAGGGCTTTTAAATCCCTCCAGGGATGGGGATCCATCGCTGCCCTGGGCAGGCTGTTCCAAAAGCCTTTTCCAACCCTCTGGGGAAAGAAATTTTTCCTTAATATCCAACCCAAACCTCCCCTGGCACATTCGAGGCCATTTCTCCTTGTCCTAAACGACAACTGTTGTCGTGCCACTTCTCCAGAAACAAGATATCCCTCATAGCACAGAATATTATGGATTTTTCCTTAGGAAAAGTTACCATTTCCCCATCCAAACCACGGCCTATTCCTTATTAATCTGTGATTTCTTTCATCACAAGAACCTCAGTCCTAAAAACTCCCAAACAGTCCGGTGTCAGCTCCTGTCATCACACCCAGCCTGTTTCAGCTCCAGGCATCATCCAGGAGCTTTGGTTTCTCCCTGACGAGCCCGAGGCTGAGGAACCTCTAACCTGATACTCCTGTTGAATAAAAGGAGATGGCAGGGAGAAGCAGGAAAAACTGAGGAATGCTTCTCACCATGGCCTGTGTCACAGGAGGAGCTGAACTCCTGGAATGTCTCGGTTCCCAACAATGGCCACTTGTGATCCGAGGTGGATGTGACTCCAGCTGACTTGTCCAAATCCCTCTGTGGAGGTCCAGGTCCTTTGGAGCCACTTCTTTCCTCCTGCTTGTCCTCACATCCCTGATCCTCGGTGACTCAGAGCTTCCACCTGCCCACCCATCCCGGCAAAGGGCTCCTTCCCATCCCTCTTTGCTCTTTCCAAACTCATTTTCCCCGTTTCCCAGAAAACAGGGCACGTTGTCTGGTTGTTT
>NW_020957149.1:4638-7059 GCF_003031625.1 Empidonax traillii | reverse complement strand
GTCCTTAAGGAGCCTCGTGCCTGCTGGAATTGTCATTAGGTGGATGGGATATAAAATCAAAACTGAATCCACTTGTCCTTTCAGTCTTATGGCCCTTGGATCTCAGTCTTATGGCCCTTGGATTTCCTCAGGAGAGCAACAAACAAACACCCTCAGGAGCAGGATTTTTCCAGCCCTGAGCCCTCAGCTGTTTTCACACCTTTGCTCCACTAAATCCTTTTCAATTTGCAGAGCAATTTGCCCTAAACAGCAGCAGAGAAGGCAAAATCAGCTGGTTGTTCCCACCCCTTGCACTGAAGCCCTGCAGGAATCACCCCAGGGACGTGTCCGAGTGGCCAAGATTTGTCCCCACAGAGGTGGGGATGGGGCACTTCTGCTTCCAGGTGTGAAACGAAACAGAGAGGAACAATTTATGGAGCTTCTATTCCCGCTTCTCCTCACACTCCCCAGCTGGATCTGCCCCTGCACAACAGCAGAGATGTCTGGATTGGGACTCCCATTTAAAGCCACCGAAGAAGAGGCTGGAGGGAATCCCAGGTCCGCTGGTTTGCTCTGCCAAAGGGGACCAAAGGGCTGGAATGACGTCAGCATCTTGCTGTGTGAGTTGTAGCCACGGCTTTTGTGGTTCCCACTAAGTCCTCAGGGTTCTGAGGTTCCCTGGGATCGGGGATGGAAAAGCCCTGGGTCAGCGGGGCCATCCCGTGACCCGCAGGATTTTCCAGGCTCTGCAGCCCCGGGGGCTTTGTCTTGACCACTTGGAAAGAGCTCAAGTCAAGGGGCTTCCACCCTTCCACCACTGCCCCTGGGAGGCCATTCCACAGACCATTCCACAGCCACTCCCACAGGGAGACCATTCCACAGCTCCACACGATGCTCACTTACAAATATTTTCCGGAGAGCGCATCCAAATGTTTCCTTCCCTTCCTTCCATCTCATGACCCTCTTGCTGGAAATCCCACTGCTCCCTCCTCCTGTGGGATGAGCACTGGGTGTGTCCATGCACTGTGTGTGCTTCCAGCACATCCCTCCTTATCCATGACCTTGGATAATGGATCCAGACAGAGGATGTGGAGAGACTCCCTTCCCTACAAGACGCCTCGTGAGGGTTGGCCAAGGTCACTAAAATTACTGGTTCCGAGGAGGGCTCTTTGGGATTGGTGTCCCCATGAGTGGGATGTGCTCCATAAAGGAAAAAACAAGCCAGGACCACAGTCCTGTTGCCCTGTGTCCAGAAAATTCCTACGGCCAGACAGGGCATAAAACCCTGGACGGGGAGGGAGCCGCAGGCTGGTTCATCATCACAGTGGTGACCTTTGAGAGGCTTGAATTTATCATGGAATCACAAAATGGTTTGGGGTGGAAGGGGCCTTAAAGGCCACTTATTTCCAGACCCTCTTCCATGATCAGGGACTCATTGACTATCCCAGGTTGCTCCAAGCCCCTGGACTTGGACAATTCCAGGGGTGGGGCATCAACAGCTTGCCCGGGCAATTCAAATGCAAGCTTTAACTCCCCAGGCTGTCCAACCTGCTTTTCCACCTGTGCCTCGTTTCCCTGGGGGACAAAGACGATGGTGGGGATTGCTCTGGCCCCTTTTCCCACTGACCTCTGCAGGAAGGGCATTGCTGCTGTCTGGATGTGCAGGGCAGGAGAAAACACCTCAAATCAAAGGCAGCTCCAACATCTCCCATTGCCGGGAGAGCGAGAAACTTTTCCCGGGAGAGGAGGAATGTGCTGACACACACCGCTATCGGTGGAACTATTCAGGGCCACCAGGGACCTGTGGACACCTCGGCCCAAAGCATTTCCTCCCGAGCTGAGCAACCGAATTCCTCTGGCGCCTCGAAGAGCTTCGCATGCAAAAGCGCTCTCCAAGAAAGGCTCTGGACGCGGAGCCGGGGCTTTGGGATCAGCCTGCCGGGGCTGTTTGCTCTGCAAACAAGAGCTGCTCCCCGCGGCTCTGGGATGAGGTTCTGCGATCCTGGGGTGCCGGGGGGGGGCTCTGCGGAGCCCCGGCCTGGGGTTCGCTGGCCGGGCGTGCGAGGGGGGCAGCGACAAAAACCAGCGGCGGGGCGGGAGGAGCGAACTCCAAACAACGCTTAAATCAACAGCGCGGCCGCCCCAGGCCGGGGCTCTGCGGGGAGCGGGATGAGAGGGATCCTGCCGGGAGAAGGCAGGAGTGACACTGGTTAGCGGGGAGCAGGAACTTGAGGAATGGGCGAAAGCTGCGAGCGGTGCGGCCGCCGAGGGGGAATGCGCGGCCCCGGCCAAGAGCGCTGCCAGCGCTGGGGTCTGCCCCCCGCACCCACAGCGAGGGGCTTTGCCATGGAATTTACCCCCCCGGCTCCCTGACCTGATGGTTCCCCCACGGCTGGAGCACCTCCGGTGCTGCTCTGCATCTCAGCGTGTCCTACCTGTCCC
>NW_020957149.1:0-4386 GCF_003031625.1 Empidonax traillii | reverse complement strand
GCCGAGGGGGAATGCGCGGCCCCGGCCAAGAGCGCTGCCAGCGCTGGGGTCTGCCCCCCGCACCCACAGCGAGGGGCTTTGCCATGGAATTTACCCCCCCGGCTCCCTGACCTGATGGTTCCCCCACGGCTGGAGCACCTCCGGTGCTGCTCTGCATCTCAGCGTGTCCTACCTGTCCCGTATTTTGCCTTCTGGAGCAGGGAGTGGGAATGTTTTATTCCCGGGGGCTGGGATGTGAGACCTGAACCCTGGGAGCTGTGCGGGAATAGTTTCCAGCCCGATTGCTGATCCTGAAGGATCAGCTTTGCCTCCCTCTCCTACCCAGCATCAAAGCCAGCCTTCCTTTCCCTCTCTGTGCCAGGGCCTCCCCACCCTCACAGCCAGCAATTCCTTCCCAATACCCCATTTAAATCTCCCCTTTTCCAGTGGGAAGCCACTCCCTGTGTGCTGTCCCTCCATGCCTTGTCCCCAGTCCCTCTCCAGCTCTCCTGGAGCCCCTTTAGGCCCTGCCAGGGGCTCTCAGCTCTCCCTGGAGCCTTCTCTTCTCCAGGGGAACCCCCCCAGCTCTCCCAGCCTGGCTCCAGAGCAGAGGGGCTCCAGAATCCTGGAATGGGTTGGAAGGGACTTTAAATCCCATCCAGTGCCACCCCCTGCCATGGGCAGGGACACCTTCCACTAGTCCAGGTTGCTCCAAGCCCCATCCAGTCTGGCCTTGGACACTTCCAGGGATCCAGGGGCAGCCACAGCTTCACCATATTCCCACTCCAGGGGCTCTCATTCTCCTTGAGGAGATGGTTATTCCACAGGGTAATATTCCTTATTTCCAGGAAGAATTTGTTGATGCTCCACCTCAGTTTTCCAGCTCAGTCCCAAGCCCTTTCCCTTTGTATTTATCCAATCACTGTACTGGAGTCACATCTCCACAGTGGGAACTCCCAGGATTCTCATTCTTTTGGTTCTTGGAATTTCTGGCACAACTTTTATTTCTCCCAGATCTTCTGCTCCCCACCCTTTTCTGCAGGGTTGGGAATAAAATTCCCTCACTGTATCCATCCCATTCCCAGCTTTCCATCCCCTGCCATTGGTCAGTTGGTTTCTTATCCAATTTCCCACTATTTCCCTACTTCCCATTTTTTACTTTCCCATTCCTTTTCCCGTATTTCTCCACCTCTCCTCTACCAAGAGGTCAATTCTCAGTTATTCCAACATAATGTCCTTGTTTTCTTTTTTTCCCTTCTTGTTTGTGTTTCCTTCTTTCCCTTGCTGATGGAATGTTGTAAAAGGGCTGTGACACATTCACCTGTGTCCCTCCCTTTCTCCAGGAACGCTGGAAAAACCCCATTTTTATGCTGCTTATCCAACAATTCAGATTTGGGCTGCCCTTACCTTTTCCCTCAAATCCTTGGCTTCCTCCCAGTGTTTTCCTTTGATTCCTTCTCCTGTACACTTCTTCCCACTTTTTTTTTCCCTCCCTGACCTCCAGTTCTCTGGCATCACCTTTTGGTGCCCTCTCAGCTACTTCAGGCTCGGGAAAATCCCTCCCAGTGCCCCCTGACAATGGATTTTCCTGGTGTTTCAGCACATCAATCCTCCTCACCCTCCCAGCACTCCACTTGCTGGGATTTCCTCCTCTGCCAAACTCCTTTCTTCCAGTTAATTATTCCTTTATCCTGCAAACCCACTGCGCTGGAATCCTGCCAGGCTGCCTGATATTTCTTTTATTTGATTATTTTCTGGACCATGTCTTTTTAATTCCACCCCTTCTCGCTCCTTTTTCTTTTTTTTTCCCCTTCTCTCACCTTCTGTTTTTACCATGCTGGGGATCACGTTCTGCTCCCTGGAAATCTTCCAGACGGCAGAAATTAAACCAGAAAGGTTCCACTGCCTGATTTTCCACCCTTTGCTGTTTTGTTTTTTGGGGGTGTTTTTTTTTTATCCCCAAAGAGATTAGCAGGGAGAGGTGAAGTCTGGTCACTTTTCCCAAGGTTATTCCCGATGTTTTCCATTCAATGTGAGCCAAGAGTGGGTCAAGAAGTCCAAGGGCATCTTGGCCTGCATCAGAAAGAGTGTGGGCAGCAGGAGCAGGGCAGGGATTGTCCCTCTGTGCTGGTGCTGGGGAGAGACACCTCACATTTGAGTTAAATTTTGGGCCCCTCAGGACAGGAAGGACACGGAGGGGCTGGAGCGTGTGCAGGGAAGGGAACGGAGCTGGGAAGGGGCTGGAGCAGCAGGAGCAGCTGAGGGAGCTGGGGGGGCTCAGCCTGGAGAAAAGGAGGCTCAGGGGGGACCTTCTGGCTCTGGCCACAGCTCAGAGCAGCCCCAGCCTTTGTTGCCTCTGTTTCCTTTAAAATACTTCTCCATGGCTTACAATTAATCGATTCCTTTCCCACCATCCAAGGGTTATTTCCAGGAGTGGAGATTTAAATTTGACAATAAATTCCCATCCCATTAGGAATGCAGTGATAGGACATGGAGCAGTGGCTTTGAACTTCCACAGAGCAGGGATAGATGGGATATTGGGAAGGAATTCCTGGCTAGGAGGGTGGGGAGGGGCTGGAATGAGTTTTCCAGAGAAGCTGTGGCTGCCCCTGGATCCCTGGGAGTGTCCAAGGCCAGGCTGGAGCACTTTGAGCTGGTGGAAGGTGTCCCTGACCCTGGATGATGCAGTGACTCAGGGCAGTTGGTTCCAAGCTGTTTTCAAACCTTTGTCTTGACAAAACACAAATTTCCACCCCAGGGAAAATTTCCCCCAACGTGTTAAACCTCGACAGACTTTTCATTTCCCATTGAAAAATTACAGGTGTAAAAAGAGGAGGTTTTTCTTTTTACTGTTACCGAAACTTTTCGTTTTCTTCCCCTTTACCATTTTCCTGTTGCCAAAAATGGGAAAGGTTTGTTCATCTTTTGCCTTGTCTTTTTTATTTTTTCCACCAAAACCTCTGAAACACTCGAGGTTTTGACATAAACCAAATATTTTGATAAAAACTAAGAGCCTTTTAGGGCTTTCAATGACATTAAAAAGATGGGTCCCCACCAGCTCCGTAAGGGCTCTGTAAGAAAGATTTATTTTATATCATCACTATTCTGATCAAAAGCATATTTTTAGAATGTGTCCACCTAAGATGTTTAAGGTGCCAATAACAACAGAGAGGAATCATTCCCTAGAAATGGGTTGTGAGTCAACAAGTTTTAATTTGCACTTAAAAAAAAAACAACATTCTTTCAGAACCCAAAGAGGTTTTGAAGATTTTTTTTTTTTTTTTTTCAAGGAGAGAATAATTAATCCTTTAAAATTGCTTCCCTGGGGGATTTGCCACCTTCTCCATAGGCTGATTGCATTAAGGTTTGATGTCTTTCCAAAATGCAGGATAAATAAAGATGTGGAGAAGATGCAGCATCATCTGTTCTGGGATAAGGTCATCCCATCTGGACTTAACCTACAGGGACAAGGGATGGAGCATTTAATGGTCTATTAATGGCTTGGTAAATAAATAAATGGGCCAGGGCTAAATAAAATTTAAAAAGTAAATAAACAGAGGCCCTTGGGAGGATGGTGTGACTTGGCTGGATCCCAGGCCCTGGATCCTGAGGAGCCCTGGCAGTGCAATCCATAACAACAGCTCGGCAGGGAGTGGGAAAGGTGGGATCATCCCATCCCGCTCCTGAAACAGCCCCAGAGCTGCTGCCTCTGCCCCCCTTCCCGCTCCAGCACCTCCAGCATTCCTGCCCTGCGCTCCACAGGGAGCTGAGTGTGGATTTGGGGATGGTTGGGGCAGTTCCATCCTGCCACTGTGTCTCCTGTGGGCACTGGAGGCCGGAGTTAAACTCGGCAAGGCAGGGAATCACGGAATGCTGTGGCTTGGGAGGGACCTGAAAGCTCAGCCCATTCCACCCTGTGCCCTGGGCAGGGGCACCTTCCACCAGCCCAGGCTGCTCCAGGATGTTCTCTAAGAGCTTTGTACCCTTCCTACGCTCCCTCATCTTGTCCAACCCCAGCTGTGCCCCCAATTGCCTGACCCATTACCCATCAGCATTCCAGCCTCTCCCGGTGTTTCTCACCCCCACAGCCGGACCATGCTCATCCCCAGTTCGGGAAATATTGCCATGGACTCTCCCAAGGAGGAGCTGATGAAGAATTGTTTGAATTAGAGTGTCCAAAGGAGGGCAAAGAGATGGGGAAGGGCCTGGATTTGCAGCCCTGTGAGGGCACTGAGGGCACTTGGTGTGTTCAGCTGGAGCAGAGGAGACTGAGGGGAGACCTCCCTGCAGTTCCAACTGCCTGGGCAGGGGCAGAGGAGGGGCAGGACTGAGCTCTGCTCTGGGGGGAGCAGGGACAGCCCCCAGGGAATGGCTGGAGCTGTGCCAGGGCAGGCTCAGGGTGGATCT
>NW_020957148.1:52153-53574 GCF_003031625.1 Empidonax traillii | reverse complement strand
AAAAAAAAAAGGAGAAAAAAAGGAGAAAAAAAAAGAGCAGAAAAAAAAGATAAAAAATAAGTGAAACGAAAGGAAAAAATTAATAATAACGGACGAAGAGAGAACCCCACACCCTCCCCACCCCCGTTCTTTTCCCCCTCCGCACTCAAACCCGCCCCGCCTGCCGAACCCGCCCGGCTCTGCTTTCCGGACTGCCGACCCCCCGCCCCGCAGCAGGACAATCGGATGGACGGACGGACGGACCGACGGACAGCACAGGCTCCCGCCGAACCCGGGGCAGGGGCGCAGGCAGGGAGGGCAGGAGGGGGGTCAGCGGCTGGGTGCCCCCTGCCCGCAGCCCGGCCGGGGTAGGGAGGGGGGGCCGCGGAGACCCCTATGGCCGCCCCCGGGGAGGCTGTTTGGGGATTCTTTTCTTTTTCTGGTCCCTCCCCGTCCGCTCGCTCGCCCCGGGGGTTGTTCCTGCCGGATGGAGGCCGATGGGTGTTGTGAAGCGCTGATCCCCCCACCAGGCTCTGGCAGCGTCGCCAGCGGGGCTCGGAGATGCCACCACCACCAGGTAAGTGCCAGCCGAGCCTCCCACCCGATGTGGTGTCCCCCAGGAGGGGGGTTTGAGGGGCAGCAGGGGCGTGCTGGGTGCTCTGTGCTCGCCCAGGGGTTCTGTAACCCGATTGCACCCACCCCCTTGGGTGCCTCCAGCCTTTTTGGGCTGCAGGAGCTTGCCCCAGGTGTTGCCCCACAAAGGGTCGAATTGGGGACCCCATTGGCCCCGATGTCCGAGGGTGGCTGTACCCTGGGTGGGGGGTGCTGGACCCTGGGTGTGCCAGAGTTAGGGAGGTGTGGGATGGCCCAGAGCCCTTGGGTGTGTGGGTGCCAGATGGGGGTGAGCAAGGCCCCAAACCCCAGGGTATGTGGGTGCAGGATAAGGGGTGGCCAGACCCCCCAAAGCCCTGGGTTCGTAGATGGCCAGATTTGGGGTCATCAGAACACCAAACCCTTGGAACATGGGTGTGAGATTGGGGGTGGGCAGGCCCCAGACCCCTGGGTATGTGGGTGCTGCGTGGGAGGTCAACAAGACTCCAAACCCCTGGGTACATTGGGTGCCAGATGAGGATGAGGGGGACCACAAATCCCTGGGTAGGTGGGTTTTGGATGGGGGGTGGGCAGGGCTCCAAATTCCTGGGTACGTGGGTGCCAGGTGGGGAGTAGAGAGTACCCCAGCCCCCGGATATGTGAGTTCTGGGTGGGGGGTGGAAAGGACCCCAGACCCCTGGGTATGTGGGTGCCAGACCCCTGGGCCCCTGGGTGCTGGGCAGGAGGTGGGCAGGGCCCCAAATCCCAGAGTCTGTAGGTGTTGGATGGGAGGTGGGCAAGACCCCAAATCCCGGAGTCTGTGGGTGCTGGATGGGAGGTGGGTAGGACCC
>NW_020957148.1:10949-46877 GCF_003031625.1 Empidonax traillii | reverse complement strand
GGATGTGAGGATGCTCCGAGCGCTGTGCCAGGACCCGGCATGCACCTGGCAAAGACAGCTCTGCCGCCATTTCCACTCCTCTCCATCCCCTTGGAAACACGGCAGGAATTTGCCCTCCTGCCCTTTCCTCCCGCCCATCACCTGGGGATGGAACCAGGGGGGAATTCCCGGCTCCCGGGACGATGTGCCGGGCGGGAGGGTGGTGTGAGCGGACGCACACGTGTTGCACCTCCACGGGCACCGTCACCCCCGCGCGGGAGGCGCACGGGATGCCCGCGCCAGTGCCAAACTCACCCCGGTCCCCTCACCCCGAGCGGGGAGAGGGTCGTGCCGCCCAGCCCAGCCAGGGCAGCAGCAAGACCTGCCCCTCGCCCCGCAGCGCCGGGGCCAGCGGAGCCACCGGGAGCTGCCGGGAGGTTTGGACATCCCCTTCCCCTTCAAATTAATGGCTGTGCCGCGAAGAAAATTGAAGCCATTATTCTTCTCTCGCATCCTTTATACCCACCAACTTCAACCACTTGACATGCTAATCACAAGCTAACGAGGGAGGGAGGCGATTTCCCACATCAGACCTGCAATCCAGCGCATCTGGCAGCCAGGGGTGGGGAGCACCTTTGGGGGGGGGGGCACCAGCACCCCAACAGCAGCACCTCGGCCCCAGCACCAGTCCTTCCCACCAGCAGCACCCCAAAAAACAACACCTTCAGCCCACTTGAAGCCCCCCGTGGCTGGTGTCACCCCAGGCTGTCCTTGTCCCCCCACTCTGCCATGCTGGGGAGCATCGTGGTGTCAGGGGCACTGACACCCCAATACCAGCCCTTCCCACCAACAAACACCCCAACAAACAGCCCCTTTAACCACTGTTGAAGCCCCCCACGGCTGATGTCACCCCAGATTGTCCTTGTCCTCCACTCTGGGACAGATAGGGTGGGTAGCAGCCACCAACACCCCAGTACCACCACCCCCGATGCCACACTGGCCCTTCCCACCAGCAGAGAGCCCCTTTAGCCCTGTTGAAGCCCCCCTTGGCTGGCGTGACCCCAGACTGTCCTTGTCCCAGGACAGCCGGGGTGGGGGCACAGGGCAATGCCAATGCCCCCCAGGGCCACCCCTCCACGGGCAGCCTGTGCTGTGCCACATCCCCACCGCAGGATCAGCCTCAGCGCCGGCAGCGGGGGCGGTTGGAGCCCAGCTGGAGCACCAGACCACCCCTGCTTTTCCCAGAGGAGCAGCCAGGCCCTTGGAAGATATTTCCACACATCCCCCCCCCCCCCCCCCCATTTATGTGTCGTCATCTCCCCCCCATCCTCCTCCCGCTCCACCATGTGCTCCGGGGTCCAGCTGAGCCCTGACGCACTCATTGCACCCTCCCCCTGCCCATCCAGGGCTGGATCCATCCCAGCCGCCAGCCGGGCAGAAAGCTCTGGAGTCCATTAACATTCCCCGGAGCGATCTAATCCCCCTCTCTGCCCTGGCTCTGGCTTTCACTTGGTTTTAATCAAGCCCAGCCTGGCGCCTCTCAAATAAGGGGGGCGGATGGCACCCAGCTCCCCCCGTGGCACATGGGTGCTGCTGGCCCTGGGGTGGGTGCCAGGGAGGAGGGGGCAGCCGAGGGCAGGGTGCTCACAGGGGTCTCCACTCTCCGGTAATTTTAAAAGGCGTTTTGGAGCCGGAGGAGCTGAGCTCAGCAGAGCCGGGGCCAGCAAAGCCAGGGAATAAAAGCACAGGCGGCTGCAGGGTTGTTATTAATATTTGCTGGATGGTGATGGAAGGGGGGGGGGGGCTCAGCACCGAGGGGAAAAGGCAGGCTGGGATCCCTGGGAAGGGAGGAGGGTTTCGGCAGCTGGGTGCTTGGATTCCTTCCTGGCACCCCAGCGACGGGTGGGAGGGGCAGGGTCAGTGCCAGCTCTCCTGGGGCCCTGGTGAGGTGGGAGGTGATGCTTCCCACACTGGTACCCCTAAAGCAAAACACTGGAGCTCAGCTGAGGGATCCTGGGGGGAGACAGGACCCCCCTCCCTGGGTGGGGGCACACAGGAGATCAGGAAGGCGCAGGGAGGATGCCCAGGACAAGGAGCGCAGGGTGGGCACTCAGGACCAGGATGGTGTAGGGAGGACACTCAGACCAGAAGATGCAGGGGGGACATCTGGGGGACTCAGCTTCTGGGGATTTCTCCACATCCCTCCTGCAAAGGGAGCAGGAGTTGAGAGGGCAGAGCCCCTGTGGGGGTCCTGGGTGGGACCCCCCTGGGAAGGGGGATGTTAAACCCCCCTGGTTGGGACTGAGGGCTCTGTGGGGTCACAGTGGCCTTGCCCAGAGGGAAGGAGCCTGGAGCGATGCCAGATTCCCCCCAGGCTGGCAGTGGGGCTGGATGGGAGGGTCTGGGGACGCTGGGAGGGGGAGCCACGGGGCGGCACATGGAATCTGGGGGGGGCAACGTGTGATCCGGAGCGTTTGTTTTTTCTGGGGGGCCCCGGGTGCGAGTTATCAGCGGCGGCAGAAGCGCGGTGCTTCCCGGCCGGGAGTGCGCGCCGGCTCCTCGGGGAGGGATTAAGGGGATTATATTATTATTTGTTATCACTGGGGGGGGGGAGGGGGGGGGAAGAAAAAAAAAGAAGAAACCTCCATTGCTGGGAACTCTGCCTAATCGGAGCACAGATTAGCTTCCTGCCTCCGCCCGGCCCGGGTGGGGGCCCGGGGGGGGCTCTCCGGTGTCTGTCCCGCTGGGATTGGGAGCTCAGCAGGGTCACACGAGGCCGTGGGGTCCCCAAGGGGCTGCCTCGCCCTCGAGCCACATGTTGGACCAGGTTTTGGATGTGCCAGTTCCTGCCCAAAGCAGTTGGCAGAGGGAGTGGCAGCTCCTTTTCCAGTCTCCCCGCCGGGTTTGGGGGGATCATCACCCTCATCCACGCACAGTGTCACCTCGTCCTGGGAGATGTCCCCGTGGTTCAGTGCAGGGCAAGGCAGGAGGGATGCTCTGCCCAGGGGGTGGTGAGAGCCATGTTGAAGGTTCCTGATGAGGGAGAGCTCCTGGCCATGGTTCTCCATCTCCTCCAGCCACGGTGGGGGGATCTTGGGAGGGGTTTTGTGCCTCCCTCAGCACTGGGATGAGGGTGAGTGCCCCCAGTGACACCCCAGCATCCCCAGAGGACGGGAACAAGCTCAGCCCTGCCTGGCTCAGACTCAGAGGGAGTGATAGGGAAAGGGGTGATGTGCCATGGGGGTGACATGTTATAGGATGATGTGCCATGGGGTGACATGTTATAGGATGATGTGCCATGGGGGTGACATGTTACAGGGCGATGTGACATGCCATGGGGATGCAGGGGATGGAGGCTGGGCTGGGGTGTCACAGGGCGTGCTGGCACGTGAGGACACGAGTGACACCCATCCAGACAGCCCCATTTCAGGCTGGCAGAGGGACAGGACAATGAGGGGGGTCCAGCTGACCCAGGTACCTATGAACAGCAAATTTTGGGGTTCCCCTCTGACAGTGGGGTCATGAGCCCCATCCTATCCCTGTGGGTCCTGTGCTGCTCCCTGCCCATCCTGAGCATCCCCTGCCTGGCAGTCTCTGGTGGGCTGGGGACAGAGATGCCCTGGAACACCTGGCACAGAGGTGCCACCCCTGCCCTGCTCTGTGGATCCAGGCTGTCACACCACGGGGCAGATGTGTGGGACCACCCTGAGTGCTCCAGAAGCCAGTGTAGTCATCTCAGTAGATCCAGCTGTTTTCTCCCTCCTCTTTAAGCCCTCATCTCCATCTGCAAGGCCAGGAGCCCCCCAGGACCAGCCTTACACAGGCACATCTTGAATTTTCCTTGCCCAAACCCCCAGTTCCCAGCAAGCAGAGGCCGAGCCAGGTTCAAATGTGGGGTGCAGCCACCGAGGCAGCCCCTCTCCCATCTTCCTTTGCCTGGAGCGGGGCTGAAGCCACCACCCCACCTCAGAGAGCCCGTCATTAGAGCCCCTTCCACACCCCCCATCCGCTGATGGACCCACGATTTCCTTTAGTCTTTTATTTACACTTTATTGCTCTTGTTTTTTGCACCGGCAAAGCGCTGCTGGAGAGCACAGAAATCCTTCAGATCTCGGCTGGCAGCAGAGCTCTGCCTAATCATAGTCATTATCTGGAAGCAGGTAATGGGCATCTTTCCCATGTTAATTTGAAAACAGAATCAGCGAGAGCAGGACACCGGGGACGGAGCGTGTTCCCGGCACCCACTGCTCCCTCTGGATGATTTTTGGGTGGCTCCTGCAGATGCTGGGCAGGGGGAAAGGGGGGGGGGGTGGATTTAGGAAGGGGGAACACAACCACGTGCCAAGCCTCGTGGCTCAATAAATCAGCCAGGAAAAGGGCTGCTGGCCAGAATCCCGCATGGATGGAGCCTGTCCTTGCTGCCACAGCAATAAAATCCCCCGGCCTTGTTTTTTTGGTGCCGAGGAGGATGATGGTGGCTCTCCCTCCTCCCCACGCCGCCGTCAGAACTTGCCCCCGTGGCTGGGTCCTTCGCTAACAAGGACTCGTCCCTTTTATCCCCAGCGGCAGGAGGGGATGGGGATGGAGGTGAGAGGCGAGGATTTCTCCCGGGGCCGGGAGGGGAAGGCTGGGTGGCGTTGGAGTTTCGTTTGCTGAGATACCATTAACGAGTGAGCAAAGGTTGCGGAGTCTCCATGGAGACAAGACAGCAAGAGAAGGGAGCGGGTGTGCGCTGGGTGAGAGCTGATTAGTAAATGTCAGCGGCGCAGCCACTGCCCGCGCCACGCTGGCGCGGGGACCCGGCGGGCAGCGGGTGCCCCCGGGCACCCCCCACGCCCCTGGCACCTCCTGTGCGTCCCAGACACCCTGGGCATCCCGGCCATCCCGTGCAGCCCCGCTATTCCACGTATCCTGCGTGTCCTGCATGCCCTGTCGTGTCACGGGTTCCTTGGGTGTCCCACAAAGCCCACCCATCCCATGCGTCCCATTTATCCTCTGTGCCTGTTGTATCCCGGGTGTGCCGTGCTTCCCGTGTGTCCTGGGCATCCCACGTGTCCTGGGCACCCCAGGTACTCCACGTGCCCTTGCATCCCAGTCACCCTGGGCACCCCATCCATCCTGCGTGCACCATTTCATCCTGGGCATCCTGTGTGTCTGGAGCATTCCAAGCACCCTGGGCACCCCATTCCATCCCAGGTATCCCATGCATCCCATGTGCCTTGTGTGCATCCCAGGCACCCTGGGCACTCCATCCATCCCTGTGGCCCCGCTGCACCCCATGCACTCCTGGCCACCCCAAGTGTCCTGAGTGTGGTGGGTACCCCGTGCATCCCATTTATCCCATTTATCCTCTGTATCCCAGGAACTCTGTTCATCCCACGTGTCCCACTGCATCCTTGTGTGCCCTGCACCCCGGGCACCTCGGATACCCCGTGTACCTGGTGCATCCCACAGGCCCCAAACATCGCTGGGCACAGCCAGGTGCCCCACACACCCTGTGCATCCCACACACCCGGGTTCATGGGAATCAGGGATGGAAGAGAAGCCTGAGTGTGTGTTTCCAAAGCCTCCTCTCAGCTCTGCTGCTGACAGCCCTGGCTCCTTTCCCGCAGGGATGCAGCTGTGCCTGCCGGGACAGGGGCAGTTGGCCAGGGAAGGGACATCCAAGGACTGCAACAAGCTGCCATCTCCTCCCTCCCGTGGAGAGAATGTCCCCTCTCCATCCCCGGATCACACAGAGAAAGGATGAGGCTGAACCTGCCGGATCCCACCTCGGTTTTGGCAGAATCCAAGCCCAGGCTGAGGGAAGCGGGGTTGGGGTGAGGCACCAGTTTGTGCCATGGTCTGTCTGGGGTTATCAGGGGCTTGGACACGGCTGGAGCCCACCTGGGAGGGAGGCAGGAGCAGCCTGGCTGCCCTTCCCCACCCCCTGGGGAATCATTTACCTCCAGCAAAACGCAGGGAAGCACCTGCCAGGCGGGAGCATCAGGGAAAAAGGTGTCGGGGGGCACCGCGGTGGGGAGGGGGGGGGGACTGGATCCTGCAGTTTAGCAGGTTTTATTCGGCAGCTATAAACAGAGCAGGAGAGATAAAGGTTGCAGTGCAGATACAGATTAGGTGGGTCCCTTGAGGCTGTGACACCTTGAGATAGAGGCAGATCTTCTTCAAGGGAACAGGCTCGCTGGCAGCTTGGAAAACACGGAGCCGAGCGGCCTCCAGCAGCACCTCGGCCCCTGGTTTGCACCCACAGGGGAGAACTGGGGGTGCTGGGGCAAGTGCGTGTGTCCCCCTGCATCCTGAGTGCCCTGGGCACCCTCCTTGGATGCGGCAGGATGGGGGAGCAGGGGGCACCAGGAAGTGCTGAGCATCACACCCAGCTGGCCGTGCATGGAGGGGGTGATGCAAAACGGGCAAGAAATGGCAGTTTCAGCACCTGTGTGTGTGTCCATCTCTCCCAGGAGTATCCAAAGGGAGGGTGGCAGTGGCAGAGAGACCCCCAGAGCGGGCACAGGGTGTGACACAGGGTGGATAAGCACGGACAGGATGGGCAGGGACCCCTGGGATGCTGGCTGTGCCATCACCGCTCTGATGTGGATTTTTTTTGCTTCCCAGAGAGTGATTTACTCCCTGTGGCTTGGTTTAGAGCAGGAGCACACAGCAGAGAACACAAACACACAGATGTCCGTGCCCTTCATCCCGCTCCCTCTTCCCCCTCTGTGGGTACAAAGAAACCCGGTTCTCTGTGTGGATGATCAGGCAGGGAGGACGGATTTGGTGTGCCAGGTGTGCCAGCAGAGGCGTGGAATGCTGTGTGGTGGGATTCCTGACCAAACCTCTGCTCCTGCACTTCCTGGAGCCGGGCATTGGAATCACCCCAGCCCTGCTGAGGGCCAGGATGAGCCACAGGACGCTCCTACCCCATCCCTGCCAGTGCTCAAGGCCAGGTGGGGCAGGGCTTGGAGCAAACTGGGCTGGGGGAAGGTGTAGGGAGGGTGGAACAAGATGAGCTTTAGGATCCCTTCCAAGCCAAGCCATTCCAGGATCCCGATGCTGTGCTGCCGAGGTCACCCCAGCTCAGGGCCAGGCAGGGAACGGGGCTTTTTCGAGCCCTGGTGTGACCCCCACCTGCTGCAACGGCCCTGGGGGATTGGGATGCAGGGCGGTAGGACCTGGCCCCATGTCCCCACCAGCCCTGGTCCTTAATCCAGGCTCCTTTAATCCCTGATTCCAGGCCACAGGGGGGAAATCCAGGCAGGGGCCAAAATCAGCGTCACCCGGATGCTTCCAGTGGCCATTGCCCCTCCACGGCCACACAGGAGGGCGGGGGGGGCTGTCCCCAAGGCCCCCAGCTCTGGGGACCCCTGGGATGGGGACCTCCACGTCCTGATTTGGGGGCTGGAAGTGGCTGGGAACCCCCACTCTCTTCTAGGGGCTGGAGATGAATGAGGGGCTGGAGAAAATCCACCCTCATTTGGGGACTGGCAGTGGATGGGGGTCTGGAGACCCCCGGGGACTGGGAATCCCTCCACCCTCATTAGGGGGCTGGAGGTCGGTGAGAGGCTGGGGACCCCCCATCCTCATTTGGGGGCTGGAGGTGGATGGGGGGCTGGAGACCCCCAGGGCTGGGGAGCCCCCCTCCCTCATTAGGGGGCAGTAGGTGGACGAAGGGCAGCAGACCCCCGGGGTTTGCAGCTGTCAGGCTCCCCTCCCACTGCCCACCCAGCACTGTCCCCGTCCCTTGCATCACTTGCAAGGGACGGGGACCTCTCCCCAACCCCCCCAGAGCCCCCCATCCCTCCACCCCTTCTCCTGCCCCCGCAACCGTGTCCTCTAGCCCTCTCTGCACTCTCCTGACCCCGCAGCTCCCGCCCCATATCCCAAATCCCCAATCCCAGACCCCCCCCCTCCCCGTGGCCCCGCCCTGGTGTGACACCCCCGCTCCCCCAGGTGGAACTTTCCTCTCAGGGCGGGAGACCATAGAGGCGAGAGGCGACACCAACGGAGAGCCCTCCGAGGGGGGTGCGGAAGACACACACATCCCTTTCCTCCAAAGAGACCTGTAAGGGTAGCGAGCTCTGTCCAGACATAAACAAACATCTTTAAAATGTCGCGGCCGCGCGTGGTGCTGTGACCCCCTCCTTTCCTCTGGAAATTGTCCCCAAAGCCGCCCGGGGCTCCCCCGCCTCTTCCCCCTCATGGTCCGCCCCTCCCTGTTTACTCTCTTTGCGCGGCCGCCCTGGGTGCGGTTCCCGCGCTGCGCCCGTTGCGTACGCAAATGGCGTAGGGCGGCTTTGATGGACAGGTTCTCCCGGCCAATAGCGCTGCAGCGAGGCCGAGCGCTCAGCCAATGGCGGGGCGGCCCGGCGGCCCGGGGGAGGCGGGGCGAGGCTCCGTCAGGGCAGGGAGGGGGAGCCGTGGAATGGCGGACGGGCGGGCCGGCCCGCCCTGGTGGTAGCGAGCCCGGGGACCCCGAGGGGACAGCCGCGGACAGGGTGAGTGCGAGAGGGGCGGGCGGCGCCTCGCCGAGCCCCTCGGGCTTCCTCTTGCCCGGGGGAGAGAGGCAGTGGCGCTGGGGTGGGCCGCTAGGCCCTTGCCAAATAGTGAGCTCTGGGGGTGAGGCGGGCGGTGTTTCCTGCCACATAGTGAGCCCGGCCAGCTGTGGTCGCGGGCGGGGGGTTTTGGGGGGTCTGTCCCGCTCTGGGGCTCCATCCCCGCGCTGACACTTGGGCAGCCCCTCCCGGGGGCCACGCCTCGGTGCGGGGTGTGTGCCCGGGCCGGGGTGGAGGGGGTGCTGGGGTGGAGGGGGGGGTCCTGCCCGGGCGGTGGGCAGAGCCCGGTGCTGGGTGAGGGAAGTGCCGCCCGCGGGGCTCTCCGCAGGCCTGGCCGGTGTCTGCTGTCCTGGGGCCGGTACAGCGGTCTGGGATAGCTGGGAGTGCCCGGGAACTCGGGGGGCAAGGGGGAGCCGCAGGGTCCCCTCTGGGAGGGAGCAGTGTGGCTCTGCCGGGGGAGCAGAGGGGGGATGTCCTTCCCTTCCCAGGCGTTTGCTGCCCGGGTTTGCCATCGGTGCTGGTGCAAACGTGTGTGTGTCACTGTGCAAAGTCTGCCGGGGTGGGACCCGCCGTGCCCTTGCTGGTGCCAGGTCTGGTGGTGGCACTCGGGGGTGTTGCTGGGAAGGAAACTTCTCCTTCCTCCTGCCTGTGCTCCTGCCCCACTCCTGGGTGCACCCCTGGGTCTGTCTGGGAATGCTGTAAGGACGTGTCCACCCCCCTTGGCCATTAACCATCCACACAGCACATAAACCCTAAAACTGCTTGGGGTGACACGCTGTGGGTGCTGGAGAATGCTTTGGGAAATTTCTGAGGGTTTTTTTTTCCTGAAAAGAGGCTTGGGATACGGTTGGATAGTTTGATCAAGCACACCAACCTCTTGGTGATCTCAGATCATATTTCTGGAAAGAAGTAAGTTATTAGGGAATGTCCTTGGGGTTGTAACTTGCCGGCATTTGAGTTTGTGTTGGGGTTACTTTGGGATACAGATAATCTGGAGAAAGGTAAAGATTGCAGCTTCTCCCTCTTAGCTGTTATTTGACCTCTAGGACCTTCCTGCTGTAGCATTTTTTATTTCCCTGTCAGAGTTTCACATTTGGCCCTTGCTGGTTTTACTTTTCTTTAGCGGCAGCAACAAGAACTGGGCACCTCTGCACGGGTCAGAGCACTGGTGGGGGCTGTGCGATGTCTTAGTGCCAGGAGTTCAGCACCAGGAAACACTGAGAGTCTTAAATCTGTCAGCACTGCAGGTGTTTGTTGGTGGGCACGAAATTATATTAATAATGAAAAAATAAATAAATAAAAAAATAAATTTCTGTGAAGTACATCAGCCGCAGGCGGGGTCATAATTGATGGAGCCCTCTGTAACCCTCACCCTGGTGTGTCCTTGTGGAATTGTGAGGTGAAGAAGTTGAAATTAAAAGATGTTGGAAGCCAGTTCGGGGTGGGGAGGGGAAAGATGAGGGGGGAGTATGCTCACCTGAGGTAAAACTGATGCAAAACGTTGCTTTGGTAGAATCCTGGGATGGTTTGGGTTGGAAGGGACCTTAAAGCCCATCTCGTTCCACCCCCTGCCGTGGGCAGGGACACCTCCCACGAGACCAGGGAAGTCCCACTCTGTGGGGAGCGCTGAACTTGGTGCACCGGGTCACGTGAGGGAGGGGAATGGTTGTGCAGTTCTGTTTTCCACCCGTTCCCCACATCTGCAGGATCAGTTGGTGCTGGAACGCCGCGGGAATCCCAGACCCTGCCTTGCGACACTTCCCGTTCCCCGTTTGTCCCCTGCTGACCTTGAGCTGGGGCTTTGCCGTAGAAACCGACCCGGAGTTTAATCCCAAACTCAGTTAAAAACAAACCAGGGCCAACGTCTTCCCCATGGAAAACGCAGCCAGGGTGTCCAGGGAGAGGCTCTGAAACCCCTCCTCACATCCACAGCCGAGGAGAGGCTTCATCCAACCAGGAGGGGGGGGGGGCACAAAGTTCTGTGCCCTTTTTTGGGGTGTTTTTGTTTAGTTTTTAAGGAATGTGCTTGAAAACGTGGAGTTTGAGTGACAAGACCCGCCTAACGCTGATCTTGGCTTAAACTACAGTTGTCAGTGTTGTCCCTGCGTGGGTTGGTGATGGTGGGGGGATCAAACTTCCTGGGATTTACCTTCCAAAGCATCGATTTCTGCTTGGCTAAGAGCCTGGGGGAGCGGGTCCAGCAGCTCCCTGTGCGAGCCCACCTGAGACAAGGTGAAGCCTTGCTGTGCTTCGTAGTTGTGATTTGTAAGAGGATAAACTTCCAGGGGTGAACTCAGTGTTAGCTTTTCCCTGAACTGTGTTTTCAATGGTTTTAAAAAGAGATGTGGTTATTTTTTTATTTTTTTTTATCTGTTTGGTAACCAGCTCAAAAACTAAATGCCCCAAATTACTTATTTTTTTTTTTTCAATTTAAAGCAATAAAACCTTCCTGGTAGCTCATGCCAGTGTAAAACTGCTTTCCTTATGAATAACGTGACACACCACACAGAAATGGTGTATTTTTTTTTTTTTTCCTTTCCAAGTTACAGCTCAGGAGGTATTTGCAGGCAGTGATTCATGACAGAGAATACAACCTTTCTGATCAGTCCCAACCCAGTTTCTCAGCGTGCTTTGAATATATCTCATTCTTCGGGGCTGGTCTAGGAAAAGTTGATTCCATTCACCAAGGTTAGATAATCGAGGCGTGTGGGTGGAGGGGTTAAAACTTCAGTGATTGCCTCATATGCATAAAGTTACAGCAACAAATCCCTCTCCTGGGTTTTGGGGGGTTTTTTTAAGTATGTTTTTGAGGTGCTAGAAGAAGGAAGAAAGTTGGTGGGATTAGTGTTTTTCGCAAAATCGGGTTTTCCTTTGGGCAGATCGTAACAAGGAAGATTTCAGCAAGTGCAAGGCTGGGCTTTAATCCTTTTAAGATGGTTTCTCTCTGTGGGTTTGCTGGACTCAAAACGTTCGGTAAGTTTTAAATGCAGGGTTTGGGGTTGGATGATAATACTGAGCCCTTGGTCATTCAATACGTGGCTCGTGAGTCAGTCACAAACCAGGAAAGGGATTGAATGGGGATTGTGTTCGCATGTGCTGTGAATAAAGTTCCTGCTGTCCCAGGACAGAGCGGGACACTGGCAAAAAACCCTGCCAAGAGCTCCCTCAGAGGCTTCCAACAGCCACAAGGGGCCCTGTCTGATGGCTCAGCGCTGCCCTTGCTCCTTTGTACGGTTTCTAAAGCACAGGGGACGAACCAAAAGTGTCACTTCCACTGCGTGGAAACCCAGGAGAGCAAAATGCAACTGTTTTGTTTTGTTTTTTTTTTTTTCCCAGCCCCGTCTTCTGGTGCGTTGCCGTTTTCAGCGACGCTCTCTCACTGAAATGGGATCTGTAGTAGAGAAATTTGTGTATTTGAGTGTTTATTCTCACTGTGCAAGGATAAATATTTGTGAGATCAGGGCCTTAGTTACCGCAGATTAACATTTATTTAAATACTTTAGGTATTTATAAACACAAGATTTAAAAAAAGGCGTGTGGCAGTGGCTTCTGGGTAATAAGCAAATGACTGCTCAGAACAGAACCACCCCGGTGACATTTACTTCCTTTTGTATTTTTTGCAACTCTGTGTAATAAAAAGACGTGCTGGTTCTTTTTTTGGGGAGGGGAAGCAGATCAGGCTTCGCTGCAAAGGATGTGCTTGCTAGAAGGTGATCAGCTCCAGGCCTGATTCTCATTTATGTAACATTTCTCCTTCCATCTGAAGGGCTGCAGGATATTTTTTTCCCCTGCCTGGGAGGCAGTGGGAGGGGAGGGCCCTTCCCAAAAGGACTGAAATGTGCACTTCCACGTGTTGAGGCCGTGCAAAGTGTTAATCACATTCTCCATCCCAAGCTCGCCTTCCCCGCAGTAATGAGCCTGGGAAATAGCTCCTCCAGATCCTACCCTAATTCCTGAAATCGCAGGAAAGCTTTCTGGTGTTAGGTTGCTGCTGGAGAAGTGGTGGAGCTCAGATATCTCAAGTATGCATCTGCCAGGGGCTTTGATGAAGGAATTTAAAGCACCGAGGAATCTCGCTGGGTCTCTCACAAAGCGGCTCAGCAGTGACCTGCTCTGTTCCTTCAGTGCCTCCTGTGTCCCCTCCTCTTCCACAGCAGAGTCCCACACTCTTTTTGGGGAGAAGTGGTGGTTTAAGGGATGCTGTGAGTGAGGGAGGCAGGTGATGCCTGTGGGGCAGCAGCAGCTGATGTTTGTTCTTGAGGGCTGCGAGTTCTGCCCAGGGGTGGGGGCTGTTGCTGTGCCACTGCTTCAGGTGAGCTGTTACCAAATCACCGGAGATTTGGGAGGTTTGGATTCTCCTTCCTGCTGGAAGCTGTGCAGAATGGGCCCAGGATGGGTTGGACACAAAGAACTGATCAGTAAAAAAGTTTGTTCTTATTTCTGCTGTAAATCAAGTCTAAACTGTGAGTTTAGAGAATCTGAGAATGGTTTGGGTTGGGAGGAACCTTAAAGCCCATCCTGTCCCAACCACTATCCCAGGACACCTTCCACTATCCCAGGTTGCTCCAAGCCCTGTCCAGCCTGGCCTTCAAGATGATAACCTGCTCAGAAGGGCTTGTTTCGTATGAATGGTGATAAATTTACTGAACAGCCCCTTCATGCAGGAAAGCCACACATAGATTTGAGATTAAAATCCCCTAATTGTCAAGTGAAGGGCATAAAATGAAGCATTTTTTTCCCTAGCACGGGATAAAAATGGGATTTGCTGCCCCAGGATCTCACGGATGTGCCGTTAGATGAGTTCAGGAACCGAGGAGACCAGTTTATGGAAGTGAAATCCATAAAGGACGATTAAATGACAGTGTTTGTTTCCGCATGGTCTTAAGGTGCGGTGGGGATGCTGCAGCAGGGAGAACTGGGCTTGCCTTGTTCCCATGCTCATTTCTTGGTGCATCTGATCCCTGGCCACAGTGGAGAAAGGACTCTGGATTATCTGGAGGCTGGATGCCCCAGTGTGGATGTCCTTTAATTCCTGTGGCTTGTCTTGCTCATTCATTTCCGATGACCTGCCTCTTCCATGCCTCCATTTCTCCCCACTCATCAAACCGGGCTAATGACTCTGACCTTTTGTTTGGAAAGCAAAAGGAAAAGGATCAACAAAATACTGGAGCTTATTTACTATCATTACTGAAATGATGAGCAATGCCACTTTGCGGCACTTCAAAGAGGCTGCGCTCGTAAGATGCTGGAAATCCCTTGAGAGAGAGAAAATGTTTCAGACGGAAAAGGAGGAGGGCTGGTGGGGGGGAATGTTCCTCATGTTCCCCTCTCCTAAGTGTGCTCTCCTGCAAGGCACGGAGGTAACAACGTCCCTCCAGCCCTCTCCCCTCCCAGCTGGGCGGTTTAAAATAGCGCTGACAAAATTTGCTGGTGTCGGTGAAAGCCGGGCTCGATTGTGTCACTGCTCCGGGTCCTGCAGAAATTGTTCCCATGCTGTGGGAGTTGTGCAAAGTACTTTTGTTGACCTATTGTATTACCCCTAATAAGATTGAATGTGGTTTTAATTTCTCATTTCCTCTTTCTCTGGATGCCCTTTTCCTACTACTCAGAGCCTCGCTTGGAGTCTCTCTATAGCGAAAGTCTCTCTGTCGCTCGAAGAATGGGCGATGCTTTGCTTTTCAGAGCTCTCTGCACTGGAGGGCTTTAAGTGGCATTCAGAGGAGACTATCAGCCACAATATCTGATGTATTGGTGTGGCTGCGGTTCATGCATGGAGTGCAAAAAATGGGATTTAATTGGGAGGGAGGGGGAATAGCGGCCTTGGCTGAATGGATGGGTGAAAGTTCCCCGACCACCCCTTAGCCCAGCAAATAGTTGGTTGAGTGCTTGCCAGAGCGGAAGCGAGTTCCCTTTCAGGCACCCTGCTTTTGTCACCGTAAGAAAAAGCACACACACACACACACACTCTCTCTCTCATGGGTTTGGCCTTGCAGCTGCAAAAAAAAAAAAAAAAAAAAAAAAAAAAAAAAAAAAAAAAAAAAAAAAAAAAAAAAAAAAAAAAAAAAAAAAAAAAAAAAAAAAAAAAAAAAAAAAAAAAAAAAAAAAAAAAAAAAAAAAAAAAAAAAAAAAAAAAAAAAAAAAAAAAAAAAAAAAAAAAAAAAAAAAAAAAAAAAAAAAAAAAAAAGGCAACAACCCAACCAGGCAAGAGAGAACCGAGCACACACCCAGATCCTGTTCTTTCAATACCAGCAGCTGCAGAGCCGGTGCTTTGCTGGAGGAAGGCGTAGAGCTATAAACACAGCTTGTGGAAAACCTTTACCTTCTGTCTAGGGCAGCATGAAATCACTGGCCCCTTCCCTTCTGGAAGCTAAATTAAAAACGGCTGTAATTAACTTAGACAAAGTAGCCTTTTGGTTGCTATTGAGGATTCAATATTGTATCAAGGAGGTTACGTCTAGGGGCTGGCTCCACATGAGAGGTTTCCATAAAGCAGCTTATTACAGACTTTGTGGTAAGCTTGGATAGAGGGACCTGCATCCATAGCATCCCTAATACGGCCTAATCTCTCTTCTCCCAGAAAGATCAGTTCAGTAGAGAGATGATTCCCCCTCTACTCCAGTCCATGGGTTCCCAAACATGAGAGAGATGTGGAACTGCAGGAGAGAGTCCAGAGGAGGCCTTGGAGATGCTCCAAGGATTGGAGCACCTCTACTTTGGAGCCAGGCTGGGAGAGCTGGGGGGGTTCACCTGGAGAAGAGAAAGCTCCAGGGAGACCTGAGAGCCCCTTGCAGGGCCTAAAGGGGCTCCAGGAGAGCTGGAGAGGGACTGGGGACATGGGATGGAGGGACAGGACGAGGGGGAATGGCTTCCCACTGTCAGAGGGCAGGGTTTGATGGGATATTCAGGAGGAATTCTTCACTGTGAGGGAGATGAGGCCCTGGCACAGGTTTCCTAGGGAAGCTGTGGCTGCCCCTGGATCCCTGGAAGTGTCCAAGGCCAGGTTGGAGCAACCTGGGCTAGTGGAAGGTGTCCCTGCCCATAGCAGGATGTGGAATAAGATGGGCTTTAAGGTCCCTCCCAGGCAAAACCATTGCGAGATTTTATGGTTTGAAACACCCTGAAACAGTTTTGGACAGTTCAGAGCCTGGAGTTTGCACTGGAGATTACATAAGGTGAGATCACTGCTGGGCTCAGGACATGCAAAATGGAAACAACTACAGCTTAAACCGAGTATTTTTCTGCCTGTCCCAGGGAGATTTCACAGGCATCTGTCACCACAGCCAAGCTGAAACCTGACCCTGCTCTGTCAGACCAGGGGGCCGATCGAAACAGCGGGGCCTTGCTGGAGTCTGCTGGAAGGTTGTTCGGTCCTGCTGGCTGCAGGGATGGAGAAAGTGAGTCCAAGGATTGTCATGCTGTTGAGCAAAACCAGAGGGGAGCTACTCTCGGCTTCCTGCAGCTCTGCCTGCAAATCCCAAATGGCAGCCCAGGATCACGCGCCGAGCCCGCGCCTCGCACAGACGGTGTGCGCTGGATTGGGTGCTTTTGTGGGATCACCTCACTGGGCACCCCCGGGAAGGAGCTGAGGAATCCCAGACAAGGAGCAGGCTCCTTCTCCTCCTCTTCCCACATTTGGACAGGACAAACTGTAGGCATGGGGAAGAACTGCTTGGAAAACCCCGGGTACGTGGTGACTTTTGACTGGTGTGGTGGGACCCTGCCTGCTCTCCTGAGTTCACAGGCCTGTCTCGCTTCACTCCTGAGATCCAGGACGGATCCCAAAAGCATATTCAGGCTCTTTATGTGGCATCATGTGTATCTATATATTTATTCCTTCCACAACAGAAAACCCCTGTGTTATTTTGACTTTTTATAAACCACTCACAACCATTTTAATTTAGGCGCCCAAGGCTATTCGCTTGTTTTTTGTGACCGAAATCCCAGCAGATATAACACTTCTGGAAAATATCAGGGAGTCAATGTCTTTTTTTTTTTTCCTCCCTCCCCTCATGTCAAAGGTTAACTTAAAATATTAATGCTGCAAAGATTCATTTAAGATATTAAAACTGCTCAGGCAAGAATACATGTACATATTGTAATTACTTCCTTTTTCTTACAATTAAAGTAATTGGATTATATTTAATGAGCTATTTACATTTAATAATTAAGAAAAGACTTATCTTTCCAGTATTCCCCAAGTGCAGCAGAAGGGTGGGGGCACTCAGAGCTGTGATATAATTATCTAGGCGTGAGTGGAAACTGAAAGAGCAGTTGAGCTCTATAGAAAACACTTGGAACTGGTTTGTTCCTACTCTTTTCATTAATCAAAATAGTTTAGTGTGTGGCAAAGAAGGGAAGGCTGAGCTTAGCTGCAAATGAGACAGAGTTTATCTGCTGAAAAGGAAGGTTAAAGTATGCTCGAACTTAAGGAATAAGTCATTGGGGGAAGGGGGGGAAATCCCCCCACTCCCTCTCTTTCCGTATTAATTATCGAGCGCTGCCCGGGAATGGGAATGTGCTGATGTATTGTGAGTTGTGCTTTGTTAGTGCGACAGGCACAAGCCTTCCCTCGCTGAGGAGGCTGCTGGGAAGGAGAGGAGGCAAACCCGCTCTCCTCATTAGCGGGGATGCAGCCCGGGATGGAGCCAGTCAGTGCTGTTTGCTCCAGGAGCTGGCATTCCCACAGCCAGAGGGCCGGATTCCTGTAGGACCCCCACAGGGAGCCGTGGGGGAAGGACACTGCTTGCCTTCCCCACCTAAATTGTGTCCTTCTCCTCAAGACCTTTTCAAAGTGATTTCAGTGCTGTTACAGATTTTAAGCCTTGGAAAATTCTGCTCCGCTCAGGTGAGACCCCACCTGCAGAGCTGCCTCCAGTTGGCACAGGAAGGACCTGGAGCTGCTGGAGAGAGTCCAGAGGAGGCCATGGAGATACTCCCAGGGCTGGAGCCCCTCTGCTCTGGAGCCAGGCTGGGAGAGCTGGGGGGGTTCACCTGGAGAAGAGAAACTCCAGGGAGACCTGAGAGCCCCTTGCAGGGCCTAAGGGGGCTCCAGGAGAGCTGGAGAGGGACTGGGGACAAGGGCTGGAGGGACAGGACACAGGAACTGGCTTCAAACTGAAAGAGTAGGTTTGGGTTAAATTTTGGCAAGAAATCCTTCCCTGTGAGGGTGGGCAGGCCCTGGCACAGGTTGCCCAGAGAAGCTGTGGCTGCCCCTGGATCCCTGGAAGTGGATCCAGGGGCAGGTTGGAGGGGGCTTTGAGCAACCTGGGCTAGTGGAAGGTGTCCCTGCCCATGGGAGGAGGACGGAACAAGATGAGTTTTAGCGTCCTTTCCAAGTGAAACCATTCCAGGATTCTAGGACTGAAACCTGCCCACCGCCCAAGCATCTCCCCACCTACTCCTAAAATGTTTTAGAACCTCTCATGGTTTTTCCAGGCCCGAGTACGTCCAAGCTACCTGTTGATTGACACTCATGATGCCACTCTGTGCTGTCGCTGACCTTGCATCCTTGCCCAAATTATTCACAGGTTTAGCAGGGAGCATTCTGCTCCCTTTGCTGCTCCTGTTTCCTAGGAAGCAACAAAGCCAGAGCTCTTGTGGCGCTGGAGGAGCCCTGCCTCTCTCTGCTGATGTACACCCTCACGGCAAAGACCTTGAAACCTTTCTGTTCCGGAGCTTTAATTCCTGTTTAATCAATAGTTCTGTATTCTGAGAATCAAATCCCTGTGACAGCTCTCTTTAATTGAGCTAAACTGCCTTTCTCTTGTCACATCTCTTCTAGAGTTTTATTTAAATGCATTTGTTCTGCCTGTATCCTAGTCAGGTATTGATAGGAACACCAGGTGACCCTCTTTGTTTAACTTGTTTTTCAGCTAAATGAATGGAAACATTAATTAGTGCAACGGTGTGGGGTGTTTTTAGGGATTTAAAAAAAAAAAAAATAAAGTCCAGGTCAAACTGCTGGCTGTATTAGCACTCCAGCAGAAAAGCCAGGAGGGATCTGTATGTTCCCCATTAGTGACACCCCCATCCTTCCACCCCCAGCTTGATTTCTGCCAACAAGCTCCCAGCGAGTCCCTCTCCAGGAGAGCAGCCTGGTATTTATTCCGGCAAGATCATCTTCAGCAAAGCCGATAACAAAAAGTTTAAAAGGAAGAGCCAAATTTTTCAGTCACACCTGTGCAATCCCCTTGAGGGCAGTAAATGATGATGATAATGCATGAGCCAGACAAAAAAAAAAAAAAAAGGAAGGCAGAAAATGGCTTTCTGTGAGCCTCTTTTGCATTTTTCAGAGCCAGCAGACTGGAGAGGGGGAGAAAAAAAAAAAAAAAAGGGTATTTTTTTACTCCGGGAACGGAGCGGGCTGGATGTTTGTTGTCTCAAGGACTCCACGGTGTGCCGTACAATGGCTCGTTAGGCTGCGGGATCAGGGCTGAGGTTCCCCAGTGTCAGAACATCTCGGTGGAAATGGGCAGAGGCTGCTCTTGCCCCCACCGGTTGTTGCCCAAACAGCCTCTTTCTTTCGTAAGGCTGGCAGATCTTATCTGCAGAGTTCTGCTCCTGGCGGTTGCAGTGGGTTGTCAGCACACAGAGGGGTTGTGGAGGTCGGTTTTTGGGATCAGCTCGGTGTGTTCTCCTGAAAGCCTCTCCCCCCCTTCCCCCCCCCCCCGGGGGTTTTTGCTGGATCCTGCTTCAGGAGGGCTTTTGTGTGATGGTGGGTGAGGGCACAGCGTGCCCTTCCCATCCCACCGGCTGCTGAGGGATGGTGGGCAGCGTGTTCCCTGCTGCCCTGGGGGGGTTTTACCCGTCCATCTCCCCGTGGTTTTTTGGGAGAATAGCCCACTGTGAAAGGAAGCAGCCCTGCAGCTGCCCTTCACTGCTGACTCCTGCTCAGCTGCTGGCAGGCAGGGCTGGTAATGACAGATGAGCCTGTGACGCGTTTTTGGGAATGAATACTTGTTACAGCTGGCGGGATGGAGTAGTTTGTGGCATCACATGGCAGTTTGCTCTATAATTTCGCTCCCTATTGCTCGGATGCAGCACTGATTGCTGGGTCTCTCTCCCGAGCGTGGAACTGGAGCATTTCTGATTGCTGCATCCCACTTCTCTGTGGCTGCATTGTGAGCTTGGATATAGCCCTGAGCACTCAGCAGAGCCTTCTGCTGATTTCCACCCCCCCTCCCTTCAGTTCTCCCTCTGTGTGTGTGTGTGGCTGCTGCTTCCCTTTCTGCAAGTCTTTTGGGGTTACATAAAAGCCAGTCTCTTTCTGGCCATTACAGCTACATGGGGGAGTAGTTACTGCTGAGAGAAGCTTGAAATTTGAAGCAGAGTTGTCACAGACATTAGAAAGAACAGTCGGTCTGCGTTGGCAAGCTACTGAGTTAAGTCTTATTTCATACTGATGGGAATTTCAGATCTGATTATCTCCTTTCTCCCTCATTCCCAAACCTGCTGGTGTGCCTAATCCCCTGATGGGCACTCCTAAAGGCAGCTCTCCAAGGGGCTTAGCTGAAGGCTTGGTCTCCTTGACTGTGCTGCTTGTTTGTGTCCAGGCAGAGGATTTTGTAAGGGTGGTTGGTCACCCTGACGTACTTGGAAATCAAGCCTACGTTCCCTCCCCTTCCCCAAAAAAAGCTCTCTGCCCTCCTTAGGTGCTTTGTGCTACACCAGACACTATGACAGATGATCTCGCTGCTGGGGTCCAGATTTATTTGCAGATGGTCCCTGATCTAAGAGGTTGTGTGTCACATTGAGCAGGGAATTACCCAGGTGACTCCCAGTAACGCTATGCTAACTGGTCAAATACCAGTGAGGAGAACCTGCCAGATCTTCCCCCTCCACCTCACCTGTTATTTACAGCTCTTTGTGTGCATTGTCGGAGTCCTGCCTGCCTTCTCTGCACCACCACTGTGACTGTGCTATCCACAAAAAACAACCCCAAAAACCCGGGTCTGGTTCCTCCCTGGCTGTGCGGCGCTGTTATCCCTGCTCGGCTCCAAACTGCTTGTTAAGGAGTATTTGCTCCGAGTTGCTGCTTTCAGTTGACAGAACTCGCCTTGGAAAGCAAATACTCAACCCTAAAACAGCTTCTCAATACTTGTAATCAAAGTCTGTCTCCTTCATTGTCCCTAACAATTGTCCAATTTTACTGTGCCAGCCCCATTTATTAAAAATAGTCAATAAGGCGCAGCTTTGTGCGAGGGGTTTATAGACTGGCAGTTCTTGTTTGAAGCAAACCAATTGTGCTTGATTCTAATCCAGAACTGGGATTCCTGAGTGATCTGCTGCTGCAGAGCTCATGGGGAGAGTGGTCGATGGCTTGCTGATAGGAAATCTTGGAGCAGCACACTTATCTGGGATTTACCTCAGGCTTTGCTCAAAGCGCCGCCTTCGGAAAGGCAAGAATTGCAAGTTGCATTTCCCACCCACCCCCCTTTTATGGGTGTGTTTTGGGCCACGCTCGTTCCTCAGCACCCAGAGAGTATTTACAAAACTACTTGCCAAAGTCAGAATCCCCTTAAAAACGGGTGAGCACGACATTCAAAGTAAAAGTTTATTGTGGAGGGAGCGGGGTGTGTGAGATGGGGAGCTGTGGGAAGAAGCTCTACGCGTGGATCCTGCTTTCCAGGAGAAACACGAGGCGTCCAAGACCATGGTGAGAAAGCTCAGGAGTTGTCAGGAAGGGTGAACCCTGGAAACGAGGTGCCAGTTGTGGCTGGAAGATCAGTAGGAATGTAGGAGCGGTGGGTGAGTTCAGCTTCCAGGGCTTTTGTCATGCTCAGCAAACTTTTTCTCCGGGCTGGAGAGGGCCAGGGCTCGGCAGCGCCTGCGTAAGCGTTTTGGGAGAGGGGAAATTCTGAGGAATGCTGGCAGTGGCCGGCTGGAGGTGGGGAAGGGAACTGCAGGGCGAAGCCGGGCTTTTCAGAGGGTTGGTTGTTTAATCACTGCCGTCACAACAGGGCTTGGAGCCTTCTGGGGTTCAAGTCGTGACTTGGAGGCTTCAGAGGAAATGCTTGGGAGCAGGTAGGAAGGGTCTGGTTCAAGTGGGAGAGGAAAATCATTTGTTAGCCTTGTTTTTAAGGAGGTGTGAAGCACAGTGGTTGGGAGATGAGTCTCGGGAACATCACTGATGCAGGGTTTGTGGATTTTCCTTACGGCTTTCCCAGCCAGCAGAGATCACTGAACTTCTTGCCTCGCAACGTGTGGCAATTTGAAGACTTCCTTAGTTTTCCATATTCATCAGGAATCTGTTGCAGGCAGTTTTCTGTTTCTAGAGGCAGTTTCCTCTTACTTTTAACACACTTGGTCTCCTCTCTCATTACACTGGGATCAAGGCAGGTCCTCTGTGCCCATGTCGTTCTTGCAGCTTCTTAGAAACAGCGTCCACACCCCAAAACTCTACTCCTGAAACAAATCTAATCTGCAGCGTTCATAAGCAAATGGAAACGCTTATCTTTGCCCCGAAGATAAGGATTTTCGGCCTTGCAATTCATTTAAGTTGCATGTGAATGGTAGGATTTAGTTATAATATATGGTGTGCGGTGGTTGTGTGACAGTGACTAATGCCTGATGACCAGGCTGGCCTGCCGGGGTGCAATTCTGCTGTGCTGTCATGCCCTGAGCACAGAAAGGGAAGCGGTTCTGGATGGCCCGTGCCTGGCGCTGTGCTGTCAATCGGCTCCTTAATGACTCTCTTAAAAAATAAAAGCAGGAGCCTCCCGGAAAGCTCTTTAAGCTCCGTCCCTTCTTTCATTTACTGTGTCTCCTCCCTGCCCCCAGTTCCTGCCTTCCGCTGGGCTCCCATGTTTTGCTTCCTCTTCCTCCTTCCCCCTCTGCTCTCACACCTTGTGCTTCTCCACACCTGGTTTTCTGCCCTACCTGGCTCCTGCTTTCGAAATACACCACTTATTTTCCAATCCACCCTATTAATCTTCGTCCCACCTACTCAGGAGGCATGAAGGTTTTACAGGAGCCCATTAGCTGTTATCTCTGTCCCTCCCCTCCAAACACTCCGGGCGAAAAACAAGGTCTAACAGCGTTCTTGTGGGGGGGCATCGACTGCTCTTTTTGCTCATGTGGTTCCCAGATTTCCTTCCTGAAACCTCGAAGCTCCTTGTCCTGCTCGGAGGAATTTTTTTGCTTTAAAACGCCTCTTACCCCCAAGAAGCTGCTGGGAGAAGCAGGGTGGTTGTCCACAGCTCATCTCCAGTGCTCCACAGGGTTAATCCCGTAGTTTATTGGATCCTGGCTGGTTTTAGGGCCAGCAGAGCCCTCCCCGTGGCCTTGGGAAGCCCGAGGAGGCTGTCGTGGTGATCACGAGGGTGAAACTCTCGGTTCTGCAGTGGAGTGTGGCTGTGCCCGGAGGGTGGGGGGTGGCTGGCAGGATGAGCTGGGCTATAAAGGGAGTGTTTTTCTTAGCCCTTATCTCTGCTGTCTTGCACCGGTGCAGATTGGTGCTGTACTGGTGCTCTGTCGTTTTTTTTGCGGTTTGTTTTTTTTTTTTTAAAAAAAGGCAATTTTCACCACTACTCCTTGCTTTTAGTTTCAAAGCATGCTTTGAAGGCAAACACTTTTTGGGGTGGCTGTACATAGGCAACGTATTCTGAGCCTTTTTTTTTGCGGGTATTTGGGGCACTGCTCCATTTTCTACCCTGTTTTCCCCAACCTTGCAGGGATTAGTGCTACCTGTGTCTATCCAGCCACGCTACCCATCATCTTTGAGGGGTGGGTTTTTTGTCTCTTTTTATACATTGTGCTCACATCTCACCCCCCACCTTCCAGGCTTATTTTTCCCTCTTGCTGTTTTCCTTCTGTCTGTCCTACACCTTGGAAGGTTTCCAGCCAGGCTGTCCACTCCGGCTCTGCAGATCCCACCGCGTGTGCTCCCTGGCCAAGCCCTGGGGAAGCACGGGGGAGAAAAGCTGGATGCAGGCAGCCTGCAAATGCTTGCCTTGTTTATGAGAGCTGCTTCTTGGTGCAGACTGCAGTCTGGGGGGAGCTGGGAAAGTTTGTCTGGCATGAAGCACTAAAGCTGACAAAAGATTGTAGGGCTTGGGCTGGAATCGATAAAACACAGGGTGTTGGGAAGCGAAGGTCAGAGCCCTTCCTTAGTTCACCCTGTTCTTTAAATATCCTGATGGCTGTGGCAGTGCTTGGACACGGTGAAGAACAACGTGGACTTGATCCTCAGAGGGTCTTGCTTTTATTTATTTGGGTGCAGATCTCCCTGTTCTGTGCAGTGCCTGGTTTTGGAGACCCTTTTCCGTGCAGCCTGTTCTAGTGGAAGGTGTCCCTGCCCAGGGGGTTGGAACGAGATGATCTTTAAGGCCCCTTCCAACCCAAACCATGCTGTGATTCTGTGAAATCCCTCGTGTAGAGACTGTTGCAAAATGGCAGCAACCTGCATCTGCTTGTCTGGGAGATATCCCAGCGCCGGGTGCTGTGGCTCTTGAACTCCTCTGCCTTAATGGGTCAAATTTAGCAATTCAAAATCTGGCTGGTGAGGTAATTAGGAGGGATAATGCCCACTTCTTCCTCTTAACACCCTGATAGAAAAGCATCCAGGAAGGACTCCTGGACCTCAAAGATAAGCTGCCAGCTGCCACAGAGACTATCAAAGGGTGGCTCAAAGTCAAGAGCAAACAGCTGATTTTTTCTGGTTCTTGGGTTTTTGCTGGTGGTGACAGGAAGCCATGTTCCCCAAGCTGTTCGCTTCCTGTTTTATTTTTACACCCAGCCCGAGCAGATCCGCATGCCTATCACATGGGAGCTGCCTGCTTCTCTTGGGTTGTTCCTCAGCTGACCTAGAAAAGTGATTCTTTCCCCTTCTAAATTAATCAAGAAGTTGGGATGTATTTTCTTTCACTTAGTCCTAAAGATTTCAGGCGTGTCTCCCACTCCTTGTAGTGAGCCGGTCACCCAGGATTCCTCCTCTCCCTTGGAGCTGGACGATCCAGGAGGGAGCTGTTTGTTGCTTCAGCGTTTGGGCCTGTTAGCGAAGGAGATTTTTGTGAGATCGAGGCACTGACCTGCTCATAAAAGCATTTTCTGTCCAAAGCGCAACTTCCGCACACTCCGTTTTCTTCAGGTTTTTTATTTCATTATTTTTTTTCCTTTTTTTTTTTAAAGAGCTGGAAGTTTGTCCTGCCGGTTGTACAATCAATCTTGACTCCTCTCTGAGCGCGCTCCAGTCCTGCATCCTGAGTAGAGCTCCCTCAGCCTTAAACCGCTCTAGCAGGAAAACAATGGTCCAGTGTAAACCTCATCCCCGGGGGATTTCCCAAGGGAAGAGGGGTGCAGCCTGCAGGATAAGGAACAGTCACCAGAAAGTTTCCTGGTCAGCTGCAAGCGCTTCCTGTTGTTCCAGGAGAGCCCTGTCTGCTGCTCCAGGAGGGAGGCACCGCGTGTGCTTTGGTGTGCTGGGAAAAGCTGTTCTGTTCCTTTTTTTTTTTTTTTTTTTTTTCCCCTCGTTCTCTTTTTTTTTTTTTTTTTTTTTTTTTTTAAATAATAACATCTCCCATCTTCACCTCCTCGGTTTAAGCGACTGTTGCTTGCAAGTTTGAAATGTTTGTGAAGAGGAGCTTGTAAGAGTCACGCAAGAGGCTGCGTGTGAGCGCGGGAGGAAGGAGACCACGGATGGGTAGGAAGGGAAGGAACAAGGGCTGCGTGTGGGCGAAGACGTGGAGTTCTCCATCTCTGCCTCTGTACCTGAGCTGGTGGGGCTGTGCTGTCACTGCAACTCAGAGAACAGCAGGATCTTTATTTCTGATGAACCAGTTTTCTCAGGGTGGGGAGCCGGGGGGGGGTGTGGAGGGGGGAGCGAAGGCTTATAAATAAAGCCATTCGAGAGCAGGAAAAACGAACACCATGGCTCTGGTGTGCCTGGAATTTGCGGTTGAGTAATCCTTTCCTGTTTCTTTTTTGGGTTGTTTTTCATCTTTCAGAACAGTGCCTGAAGCAGGTCCACCATGCCGTTAGTAACGAGGAACATTGAGCCAAGGCACCTGTGCCGTCAGACGTTGCCTAGCGTTCGGAGCGAGCTGGAATGCGTGACCAACATCACCCTGGCAAATGTCATTCGACAGCTGGGCAGCCTGAGTGAGTACCATGGCGAGCCTGCGCGTTGCCCTCAGGAGTCGCTACTGCTCTTTATTTAGCTCCCTTTCTACTCTCGTGTTCCTATTTCTCCCCCATCTGCCTTCCCTGGGTAATGCTAAAATGTTTTCCTAAAGAAATCCGATGCTAATTTCATATCCCCGGTCCCACTGCCTTCCTATCTGGGAGAAAATGGGGAGGGGGGTGTGTGTGTGGATGTGTGTGTGTGTGAGAGAGAGAGGCTGCAGTGAAACTGCAGATGGAAGGATGGAGCACAACTCAGGCTTGTAAAATGGGAGGCTCTCGGAGCAGCCGGGATCTTGTGTCAGAGAACGTGCCTGTAATTGCACGAGCTACTAAATGGAGCTTGACTCTGTTGAATCTGCACCATGTCAGTAGTCTTATTTATAATGAAAGATAATTAAAGCCCCCACGCAGAAGCTCCTGTTTGCCCCTGCTGCTGTTTGTTGTGCTGTGAGACCCGAAGACCCGGCTGAGCCAAGCGGTGCCTCTGGAGCATCAGGGGCTTGGGGCTGCTCTGAAATGGCAGCAGGAGCTGGAGCAGTGCCTGGCTCAGCTCTCCAGTGGGCTGACCCATAGCCTTGGAAAAGCTGGAGGGAAAACATGGGCCTACATGCCCTAGGAAAAAAATGAAGAGTTAATTGTGGTCTCTCCGGGATGACTCCGTACTCCGCTGAAATGCTCTGGGTTCTGATTAACCACCTTTGTCCTTGAAGCGAGACTTTGATAATCAAATTAATCTATTGTTTTTCTTCTCCGTGGTGTTTGCAAGCCCTTCTGCTTGCTCTGCAGAGCAGGCCCCTTGTTTTCCGCCATGTGGCAGGGAAAGTTTGGGTGCAGCCTCTTTCCAGCAGTGCAAACCGTGGCTGTCACTGAAATCTGGGCCCGCGTTCGCTGCCAGTCTGTGTCACATTCTGTTGGGTTGGAGAAATGTCACTGCACAGGCGAGACCAGGCTCTGTGCTCGTGTTCAACTGGCCCTTGGTGTTCATTTGTTAGGTCTGGTAGCCAAGATGGTTGTGGAGTGTGAGTAAAATCCATCTCCTGCATGTGAAATGGTGAGGAAGGAGGCAGTAAAGCTGTGCAAATCCCAGCTGCAGGGAAGGCTTATCCCAGTCCGGAGACGCTCCGTGGGTTAGTGTGACAGAGCCCTGGCCAGATCCTGCAGGTTTAGACCTTTGCACAGCTCAGATATTCAAAGCTTCTCTGCTTCTGAAGCGCTGTGAGCCAAATTGCAGCCTGGTTTCTCCCTCGGGAAGGTTACCCTGGGAGCTGGGAATGCGGGGAGGAGGTGGGAGCTGGTACCTGGAGGAGAAACTGTGGGAGAGGTGGCTCCTGCTGGCACTCGGTGTGAGGGGGGGAGTGAGGCAGGTGGGGAGGAAATGCTGAGCACCATCCGCTTCCCCAGGGTCAGCAGTATTTTAAATGAAGCAATATTTAGCCTGCACTTGCACCCAGATGCCCAAACTCCTGCCCCCCCACCCTTTCCTCTCTCTTCCGAAAAAACACAACCCGCTCTTTCCTTGTACCTTGACTGTTAGAGGAACGCAGAGCGGGTTCAGTAGGCTGTGACAGCCCTGTCAAGTGAATAATCAGCCATGCCTGGTGCACCACAGTCTCTTTACAAAGATGCAAACATAAATCTTGTCAAACTTTCATATTCCAGCGAGTTTACCCTTCGTTACTATCGCAGCTGGGAGCACTTTGTATAAGTCGACTGCGCGTTTTTGTGTGATTTTATAGAACCCACAAGCTAAAGATGGAAGGACCTATTAAATCATGCCGTCTGTCTTCCTGCCAGTGCATGACAAAGATAATTCTGATTGTAAGCTGCGCTTTTGCAGTCAAAGTAACTAAACTAAAAAATTAATCTCTGTCTTGCCCCGTCTAAAAGTGTGTGTGAAGCACAGACAGCGTGTGAGGTGCTGGGTGATGACTCCAGGTGCACTTACACAGGCAAGGGAACACAGACCATCCCTTCTTCTCCCTCCGGGGTCAAGACCAGTATATAAAATGCTGTTATATGATATTTTACACTTGAAAAATGCTTTGCAAACTGAAGACTTCAATTACCCCTTCCCGAGTGCTTTTTGCAGTTCCTTGTGAAATTCAGAAGGTATTTTCACTTCTCGTGAAAGTAGAAACCGAATTACAACTTTTCTTTCTTTTTTTTTTTTTTTTTTTTTTTTTTTTTTTTTTTTTTTTTTTTGAGCTGTTGCTGGAAGGTTTCAGATTTTCCCACAGATACAGTTTTGGCTCTCTTTGGTCAAATAGGAGAGCTGGTCTGTGTTGATGCTGAACACGGAGAGGGCAAGAGCTACCTGGCCCTTGGGTCTCCAGAAATAAAACCCTTCTCATGAGTTTGGGGAAAGCTGCTTGGGCTTGTTAATGGCTCATCTGTGGAGTCTGTACTGCCTGGGAGGGTGGAAGGAAGAGGTCAGTTGAAGTTAACCTCCAGCATTTGCTTTCTACAAACACTTGGAGCTTGGCATTGCCACCAGAAGGGGTGGAGGAGGTTGAATTTTAACCTGGCTGGTTCCCCGTGCTTGGCGGTGTAAGGAGATCTCCTGGGAGCAGGAACAAGGAGCTCTGGGAGCAGGAACAGAGCTGATATGTTGGGTCAGATAGCTGGGAATGTTTGTGCAACTGGGCTTTGGGGGATGCCCTCGCCTTGCCTTGTGCAAGGGGCACTCATCTCTCTGATGGGACTCTGCAGACAACCACATTTCCCAAAACTGCCGCTGAAGTCAGACTTCCAACTGGTTATCCTCTCCTGAATGTCGGCGAGGATCTTTGGGAGTAACAGATTCCAGAGCAAACTGTTGACCATATGATGATGCACTTCAAAACCAGGCTGCTTATTGGGAGCAGCCTTGTACTCAGCAGCCGTGGCTGGAAATGTTTCCCATCAGTGGGAACGCCACGGGCCCATGTCTGCTGTCGGTGCCAAGTCTGTCCTCGGCGTGGTTGGGGCTCCCTGGCTTGGCTTGTGCCTGGGAGCAGAACAAAAAGGCAGGACTCTTTGGAAGTACTTGGTTTTTTTTCCAGCTCTCCCACTCCTGTCTACCTGTGGCCATCCCTTGTTGCCTGTGTGGGTTTTTAAACTCCCTTTTGAACGGGGAAATCTTTTTGTGACGCCTGTAAGTGGTGCAACAAGTTCCTGATCCAAACCCCCGGCCCAAACAATGGATGGTGTTTGCCATAGCAGCCCACACTGGGCAATCCAAGCTGTTCCAGAGAGAATGTCCCTGACTGAGAAGTTTCCTCTTTGGTTTTGATTTAGAATCAACGTGAACGCATCAATTTTTCAGACACTGCCACCTGAAGGAACAACAGGGTCAGTGCTTTTGGCTGCAGATACAGCTCTGGCTTCGGGATCAAGGACTGGGTCTGCTCTCTGCTTCCAGAGTGCTTTGAGCTTGTAAATATGTGCCAGTTCCCCTGGAGGCAGGTCTGCTGGAGACTGGGAGCCTTTGAGATTCTCCAGAGCAATAAAAATCTGACTGTATTTCCTTGTCTAATAAACAGAACAGCAGAGAATCTTAAAGGACCCTCAGACCCATCCACGCTCAGACCAGTGTAGTGTTGTCAGCCCTCTTTAGTTCTTTACTTTAATAGACTTTAAAGTATGTCTCAATTGTTTCCTTATTGCTTGAAGATCCCTTGGAAATGTCAGGTTTTGGTGGAACAAAGGGTTTTCTTCCTGGATGTTAAACTCAACCCTGACAAACTTGAAAAGAAGCATGGTTGGTTCTTTCTTCCTTTCTTCTTTCTTCAAGAAAACAAGCTGGGAGACTGACTATGGTCTGGTGTGGCTCATGGGAGTGATGTGGACGCTTTAATATTCCAGGTAAATCCGCAGAAGACATATTTGGAGAGCTGTTTACCCAAGCCAACACCTTTGCCTCTCGGGTGAGCGTTCTGGTCGAGAGGGTCGACCGCTTGCAAGTCAAAGTCACTCAGCTGGACCCCAAAGAGGAAGAAGGTAACGGAGTGGAGCACAGGGGCTCTTGTTGTGTCAGCATGGTGGGTCCAGTGCCATAAAACCAGCGTGACGCTGCCGTGGGTGCTGGAATGTCCTCTCTGGAGCTGAGAGGGACTGTTTCCTTCCCTCACAAAAAGGGGGCTGTTTCCTCCCCTCAGGTGGACACAGCATTTTTGGCCAGGTACAGATTTGCTCACTGGTGAGTTTCCATGTGGGAACTCGCTTTCCAGCAGCTGGATAGCCGGTGGATGAGTGGCCTGAGCTTGGTCACAGAGGTTCCAAACCTCTCGAGAGAGCTGTGTCGATACAGCAGCGGATCTTGGCACGGCACACTCTGAGATTTGATGGGTTTCCCAGGGGACCTGTGGGAAAAGGAACCTGACCTTAAGAAGTGCGAAGCATGCCAAGAACTCCAAGTGAAATCAGATGTTCACTGCTTGGTCTTCAGTGTCATTGGCCTGGGTCAAGCTGCTCTCCTCACTTGCTCTTTCCTCTTCCTTACAGTCTCCCTGCAAGGCATTAACACCAGGAAGGCCTTCAAAAGCTCCACAACTCAGGACCAGAAGCTCTTTGACAGAGATTCTCTCCCTGTGCCTGTCCTCGAAACCTACAGGACCTGCAATACTCCTCCACCTCTCAACATCCTCTCACCTTACAGGTATGGCTGCAGTGCCTTCTTGTCCCCTTGCAGAGGAGATCCTCTTCCTCCCAACCTGCTGGGGGAGGTGCTGTGTTGAGGTGGCCATTTCCCATGGGATACTGAGTTACTAACCTGAGATCCACCGGGAAACCTCCACCCTCTGGATTACATAAAGCTTCTCTTTTGGGGTCGTACAAATGGCTGCAGCTAGAAAAACCATCTCTTTGGTTCCCTGCTGCCACTTCTGTGACTGCCCTGGGGCAAGGCTTGGCTGGCACTGCAGAACCATGCTGGGTGTGCTGCGGAGGAGGCATTTTTCTTGCGGCCCCATGGCTCCTTTCCAGAGAGCCGCAGTGCAGAGCGTTCCCTTGGAAGTGGCTTCCACCCAGGTGGGCTCAGCAGCCTCCTGGAGACCCTTCCCGTGGCCTCTGGGACATCCGGTGGGACCTACACTGGCTGTGCAACCAATTCTGAGCGGCCCCGCTCCGATTCCATCTTGTGGGTAGTAGAAGGAAAGGGGGTCAGAATCCAGAGACTTATCCCACATCCATAAATATCTTTTGAACAGGTAAAAAGTAATTACAGATAGCTGGAGGCAGCTGTCTCCTGCCAGACGCGGCTGCACTGCAAAGTGGGAGGAGAGGCAGTGTGTGTGTGTGTGTGCGCTCGCTTGGGAGTCTCAAGGACGTTCCTGGTCTGATTTAGGGTTCCTGAGCTGGAGAAGGAGGGTGTTTTCCACACCAGAAACACGGCACAAACAAGAGGGAGTTGAGGGGAGGGACCTGCTGCTCTGTTGGTGATTGTTCAGAGCAGTGGAGCTCTTCGGGTGCTCAGTAGTGGAGGGTCTGTGTGAGGGCAGAAGGGATAGGAAGTGGGAGAGGCCGGGATGAGGAAGGCTCAGGGTCTCTTCCTGTCTGAAATGGGGGACAGGAGCTAGACCAGCCCCTCTGACCACTGCACTTTTAAGCTGCCATCTGAGGTTGTGCCTTGTGTTTTCTTTGGGCTTCAGATGTGTGAGTTGGCCCCTTTCTATGTGTTGTTTTCCCCTCCCCGTTCCAGGGATGATGGCAAAGAGGCGCTTAAATTCTACACGGATCCTTCATATTTCTTCGACCTCTGGAAAGAGAAAATGCTTCAGGACACCAAGGATATCATGAAGGAGAAGAGGAAGCATAGGGTGAGGAACTGGGAGTCACTGGTGGGGAGGAATAGGAGGTGGGAAGTGTTAATAAATCTTGGACTCCACGGTTGCCATCCAGAATTCAGGTTTGCACTTCTAAACTCTTCGGGGATCAATTCAGTGAAGTTTTTACCTGGTTTACCCTCATCCTTGTTAATTAAACAAAGAAAATAAAGATCCCCTTAATTGGTTTTTCCAAATGCCATCATCTTTGGGCCTTAACGTTAAATTATGCCATACCATGAAAGGTGTAGTTTATTTAGCTTCTGGAGTATTAAATATCAAAACAGATCATGACTTTTTTTTTTCAATTGAAATAAGAAAGGAGGGACTTGGGGTGTGTTAGAATGAAGAGTGAGGATAAAGCCCAAGTCTTCGTGGGCAGGTGTCCATATTGCACCCCAAAACACTAAACACCCTCAGGATGATGGTGAGATTTGGAATTCTCGACGCGGAGGCCAAAACCTCAATTGATGTGGGAAACTGAGCTTTCACTGCCCTCAAAGTGGTTGTGCCAGGGGGTAACGATGGAATTGTGTCTGGGCTGCACTGGGAAATGTGGTGTTGTCTGGCAGGTTTTGTGCTCCAGATTTTCTGTATGGGAGATCTCTGGGGCGTGCAGCAATCGGGAAAGTCAACTGAAAATCCTCTTTGAGGATGTGTCTTCATTTTAGATGCCACAGGCCTGGCCTGTCCCTCCCCCATGCCCAGTGAATTTAAAGCAAAACAAAGCTCATGTTTGATTCCTCCACCCCTTAGAAAGAGAAAAAGGAGAACCCGAACCGAGGAAACGTGAATCCACGGAAAATCAAGACCCGGAAAGAAGAGTGGGAGAAGCTGAAAATGGGACAGGAATTTGTCGAGTCAAAGGACAAACACGGTCCTGCTGGGTAAGCAAGTCTGGGGCGGGTTGATTGGGATGCGGTTCACCCTGCTCTGCAGCTCCTCCGGATCGATACTGCCACTAATCACATTCTCCAAAGTAAATCCGTCTGCTGATTTCACATTTGCCAAATAAATCAGGGAGCAGCGAGGCTGCTTCCCCCCCCGGCTGCCTGTGGGCACAGAGGTGCCGGGAGCTTTGGCTCTGCCCCGCGGCGATGCCCTCCCCTCGCACCCAGCCGAGGGTGGGATCTCGCTGGCATTGTGGGATTGCTTTGTTACATTTCACAAATGGCTCTTCACACCCCAAAGTTGGGAGCGGGGGCCGTCCCCATCCAAGTATTTCAAGCTACAGATCTCTCTTTAGCGCTTCTGGCTTGGGAATTCATTTAACTTTTGACACCAGCGAGGCTGGAAGCAGACCGAATTCCCCACAATGCTCTTCTCCCTTGCAGCTTCCTTTCATATAAGAAAAAAAAAAAAAAAAAAAAAATCTCTCTTTAAATCACACTCTCCAGCTAAAAATAAAACTTGCTTTTAGTTTAATAGGAGAGCAGGTTTGGTTTCTAGCAGGGGAATCGAGCAGCACAACAGCACCATTTTCTTGCTCCTCTCTTTTTTTTGTGTGTGTGTGTTCGTGTGTTTGAATTCACTCAGGGTCCAGACCCCCCAAAAAATGGGGTGGTTCCACTATCCCACAGTGAAATGAGCTCACTGAGAGTCTCTTCCTTCAGTACTATTCCAGCTTTGGATAGTTGTTTTAAAGTCATCACTGTTTCTGGGGTCATTTTTGGTATTCTATTCTCAAGCTTATTTTTTGGCATCTTTGAGTACCTCCTCTGTTTTTGCCACTGATGATACTCGGTGTAACTGCAAGTTCTTTAAGTTCAAGTTGGTCAAAACACTCCTAAGTGTTTTCACAAAAATGAAAGGTTAAGGAAAATCTGTTTATTTAGATGTTTCCTTGCTTATTAAAATATATACAAGTGCTGTTTTGGTGTGTGGCAGCAATAAACAAACAGGGGAGCATCTGGGCAAATTTTTAGCCAGAGAATTATGCAGAGCAAACTAATGCAGGTGTATGTGGTTCTTCATGTAGGAATCTTTGAGAAGTAGAGGGGTTTTTTTTAATGTTATAGAATCCTGGAATGGTTTGGGTTGGAAGGGATGTCAAGGATTAAGTTCCACCCCCTGCCGTGGTTGCTCCAAGCCCTGTCCGACCTGGCCTTGGACACCTCCAGGAATGGGGAAAGCCACAGCTTCTCCCGGCGACTCTCTGAGGGAAAACCAAGCTTTAGGCATTGCCTTGAGCTCATTAAATGACCTGCTCATCCTGCTCTGGCCCAGGTACCCCTCCAACATGGTGTATCAGAACGGCAGCATCGGCTCCAACGAGAGCATGGATGGGAACTGCTACCCGCCACCGCCGCAGACTGACTCCATTGTGCCACCACCTCCTTCGTTCCCAGATGACAGCCTGCCTCCACCCCCGGTGGAATTTAGGTAAGCCTACGGGATCCCTTCTGTCACCAAGGAGTAGTAGGTGGTGTAAAAGGATGACATGAGCCGGGCTGAGATAGTTCAGCAGAACTTCCTGACAGGTGTTGTATGGGAACCAGAATGCTCCTGTCTGGAGGGGAAGTGCAATTGCAGGCAGCACAGCTCTCCATGAATCCCAGCCACTGCCATCAGTCCTGGGCAGAAAGGGAGAACTAAGAGGGAATTTATTCCACAGCAGGGTCCCAGTGAACGGTTTGGCTCCATTGCCTGGGTTTCCCAGAGCGTGGACTCATGTTCCGTTTGGACAATGCTCTCAGGCACATGGTGGCATTGTTGGGGTGTCCTTTGCAGAGCCACGAGTTGGACTCAATGATCCTTGTGAGTCCCTTCCAGCTCAGGATATTCCATGACTGAGCTTTGCAAAGAACAGCTTCTTTCACCTCTTTTTTTTTTTTTTTTTTTTTTTTTTTTTACCATTTGCCCCCTGATCTTTGGGAAACTCACGACGTGGGCACTGGAGGTGTAGATGTAGTTGAATTTCAAGGACTTGAGCACAGCAGCTGCCTCCTTCCCAGGGACTTGGGTGCAAGTTCAGGGCATTTTACTTTGGACTGAATGAAATGGTGACTCCCAGGCACCTCCAGAGATGAGAGTCATGGTCCAGCAGTGGCTCAAGACACAAAGGGTGAAACAAGAGCAGACTTTTTGTTTTAAAGACAGTAAAACTGAGTCAAGAGTAACAAAAGCAAGTCTGTCTGATAGACAGGGCTGCTTGGCTTGTTTCCATCTTATCCAAAGGCAGCAGTGCTGCAGCAAAGGCTCTTCTGATGTGTCAGAGATACCCAGCACTGCACTCAGCAGCCTGTGCCTCTCGGGCAGAGCAGACACGAGCTCTCAGATGAAGCTCACGCTGCCTTATGCGGTTGCTTAGATCTCTGCCCAGCCACACAGCTCTCCCCTCTCTGGTTTTGTTTTGGTGGTTGTTTTTTATAATGAACCCTGGGTGCTTGGTTTGATCTCCAGGAGTCTGTTTTGGATCAGCACTGTTAAAAATGGCGACGTTTTTTTTGTGCCGAATGTACCTCATTTCTCTGTCTTGCCATGGGGGAGGAGGTGTCGGTTTGGGGCTTCCCTTCCATGGAGAATTTTCTGGTATGAACACAGCCTCCATCATGGGAGATTCAGTCACTCATGCATCAGCAGCACCGGGTTTCCAAGCCTTCCCCTTCACTCCCCATGGTGAGCTGTGAGGCCGGGCTGCTGCTCCGAGCCGTGGAATCCGGTGAGGAGATCTGTTCCTAGCAGGTGTTCAGAGCATATGCTTTCCTGGCTCCCCCTCCCCTCCTCGTGCGATTTATCACGGCAGACATCCCTGCCTGGCGTGTCAGGAGCCTGACCTCAGTGAGGAGGGGTGTTTTGCTGCAGGAGCTCTGGGGCCAGGAGGCTGCTCTGAGCTCGGGAGAGGTGAGGTGGCGGTTGTTCTTGTCAGCCTGGGAGATGGGATGGAGGGATAGCATTCCTGCCCGTCCCCAGCAGCTTTCCTTTGTTCTGGAGGTGAAGGCCAAAAGAAACACTGTGAGGGAACTAAAACCAAGGAGTTGAGGTCTCATGGAAACACCAGTTAAAGCTGGAACTTGGATTTTTTTTTTTTTTGGTCTGGACTGCAGCGAACACACATGATTTGCATTAACATTGAGACTGTACAGTCTGATCTGGCCTCACAGCTAATTCCTTGTTTCTCTCTCTCTCTCTTTCTTTCTGTTGCCACAGCTATCCTGTAGACAACCAAAGAGGTTCTGGTTCTGGAGGGACCAAACGGTCCAGCCTGGTCAGCCCGAGCCACCCACCACCAGCTCCTCCGATCGGATCCCCCTCGGCAACCAGGCCGGGCTTTGCTCCCCCTCCGGCTCCTCCTCCTCCACCACCACTGATGGGAAACCCCCCTCCTCCACCACCTCCCATGGGCTTCCCCTCCCCGGGAACCCCCCCACCACCCTCACCCCCTTCTTTCCCCCCTCACCCCGAGTTCGCTGCCCCTCCACCCCCCCCACCCCCTCCGGCAGTCGACTATTCCAGTGTGCTCCCACCTCCGCTGCCTC
>NW_020957148.1:3502-9302 GCF_003031625.1 Empidonax traillii | reverse complement strand
CGCGTGGCCTTTTGGATGAAGGACATTTTCAGCTGGTTTTCTCAGTGCAACAGCAGACAGTTGATCTGATGGCTCTTCCTTTCCAGTGAATACTGGTAGTGCTGCAAGAAAATGGGCTTTAAATGTCAGTTCTCTGCTGCATCCCACTGTCAAATAATCAGGTTTTTGGCACTGGTGCACAATTCCTTCCCCTCTGACCCGAGTATTAATTCCAGGCCACCCTGCGTGGGGTGTGCTTCCCAGATCCGGGGCCACGGAGTGCCTTGGGTGCAATGTAAGGAGAGACTTGTTTTATTTTAAAAGCTGCCTTTACCTTCCTCAGATCTCCTGGACTGCTTTGCCAAGAGGAGACTTGCACAGAGGGACGTAAAACCAGGGCAGGATGGTTGCTCAGCTTCCCACTTTTGGGAAAGCAGAGCCACTGCCCCACTGAGACACATCTGTGGTCGGCTCCGAGCGGGGGCCAGACCCCGCTGGGCTGATTTCTCCAATTCATGCTGAGATTGTGTTTAAAAATTCCAAATCCAGTGCCTAGAGCAGGGAGATGTGGGGTGGAGAGGGACTCTCTGAACACCAGGCACTGTGGTGGTCTTTGGCCTGGCCAGAGCGGTTTGAGAGGTGCTTTCTTTTTTAGTGGGATGACCATACTTTTAACACAGGGATTTCAATGCTGGTATTACCTTTGCTTCTTCTCCTCTCCACTTAGGGAGGGGAGTTTGTGTGCCTAAAAACATCACGTGTGTGGACTGAGTTGCCCATCAGTTACATCAGACCTAACCTACCCTAATTTTGCTACTATAATTCATTAGTTAATTTTAAGAGAACATTTCTTCTCCTCACTAACCCTGTGAATTAATTCCCAGGCTGCTCACTACCGATCCAGTACTGGCAGGGGAAAATGGGGAATTTGAACTAGCTGACCTCGGTTTTATTGCTGTTTTATGTTACCCTACATAGAATATGAGCATATCTTAGAAATCTAACCCAAATACCCTTGATGTGTATTTTAATTTGGACATGACTCGGTCAGGGTCATGCAAAAAGCAATTCCAAAGCCCTTTGGAGGTTATGGGTCCAGCTGTTGTGGGGTGTGTGTCCCACTAAGACCAGCTCTCCCACCTTTTTGCCTTTTGTGAAGTATTTCACCAGCCTGTGCCTGTTCTCTCTTCCCTGGTTCTCCTCCTTTAATGATGTTGCTGATACCTGGAACACCAGGCCCTGCCCGAGGCTTCCAGCTTGCTTGGGGTTTGATTGATGGCTTCAGCTTGTGCCATCGAGTTCTTACTGATCTCTTGTGTGTGTGCCTCTGCATTTTAATCTTGGCCAGAGCAGACAATGGCCTGGAGGGCGGGATTCGGGGTGCAGATCGAGCTGGGATCCAGTGAGACCCCCCCCCCGAGATTCCCTGGATCGCTGCACCGTCAGGTTGTGTCTGCAGCTCAGCTGCCAGGCAGGATGCAGAGGGCGTAGGCAGCGAGGCATCCCGATGGGCTGGGAACATCTGAGCAGCACTAGTTCCAGGTTCTGGAAGAGGGAACAAACCCCTGGAGTGCCGGTGAGCCGTGGTGCAGTGGAGAGGCTTGGAAATGCAGAAGGGATGATTGCTGCAAGCTGGGTGAGGGGGCGAGGGGGTCGCTGCCTCTTGTTCTGCTGCTCTTTCTGGGAGCATCCTCCTCCTGCCGCCCCTGGAGACGGGTTCCTGGGAAAAACGCACCCCTGAGCTCACCCGGGCTGACAGCAGGGTCACCCAGGGAAGGAGGAGCTCACAAATGCCAAACCTGGGTTAATTTTAAATTGCCTTAACTAGACTTGGCCCCTGCTGGGGAAGGGGAGTGAGTCCTCCTGTCGCCTGAAACACGGAACAGTGCCATATTCCCCGTGCCCCCGGTGGATGGTCTGTCGGGCAGGGCCGTGCCTCGGGGTGCCCCCCACACTCTGCCTGTTGCACAAGGATGTTGCTGTGTGGGCGCCAGGGCTCAGCCCCGGGTGGGGGCGGCTCCTCCGGCCCTCCCAGCAGCGGGAAGGACGCTGCCTTGTCCCTGCAAGCCTCCTGCAACCACCCTCTGCTCCCAAATCCCAGCCCAGGGCGGGAATCAAAACGGCAGGGTCAGGGTTGTGGGCAGGTAGGGAAGGTTGGTTGGTTTTTGTGGGTTTTTTCAAACCTCCTTTGATTCCTGCTTTTCTTTTCAATCTCTGGTTGCCAAGCGGGATGAGCCTGTGTGGGGATCCCTGAGAAACAGCTGCTGTGAAGGGACCATCTCTTGAGTATCATTGCAAAATCACTGAGTGCTGGGCCACCAAGTAAGCTCAGTATTTTTTGAAGCAGTAGGGGAGGAGGAGAGGTGCCAAAAACAACCTTTGCAAGGCAGAGCAGCTGTGCTGTAACTGCAGGGCCGAGGGCACTGCCATCGCTGTCGTCATGTCGTGCTCACTTACTCCTTCCTCCCCTCTTCCCAGGCGAGGCTGAGGCAAACCTCACACCATCTCACAAAGCCCCAGAGCTCATCCTCCTCCCCACGAGGATTTCCCCCCCCCTCCTCCTCCTCCCTCCGTGCTTTCCATTTCATCCCGGTGGAGCCGGAGCAGCCATTTCGCCCGTCCTGGGAGCCGTTTTGCTCCGGGTGTGCAAGTTGGGGCAGGTCACCACCGCCTTCCCTTCCCTGGTTAAACATTCTCCCGGTGTCCTCGCCCGCAGTGCTTGGCTGCTGCTCCCGGCAGCCTCTCCCCCGCCGCCCCCCTTCCCGCTCGCTGGGAAAGCCTCATCCCGGCTCCCCGGGCTCAGCCCGGAGCCTCCGCCGCAGTCGGTGACCTTCACTGCTTCTCCTCTCCTTATCAGACCCAGAGCACCAGACCAGATCCAGGGAAGGGGCTCCCGGAGCTCCCAGATGGCTGAGGAATCGTGCAGAGTGGCGTTCCAGGGGAAGGATAGATTGGGGGTTTTATATATATATATATATTTTTTTTTTTTTTCCCTTCAGTCCATGAACTTATTTAACGTGTTTCTCTTGGAAGTCCCTGCCCTGGAGGGGCTCTGTGGGGGAGCTGCCTGGCAGGGCAGATGCAGCTGCCCCGGGTCAGGTTTCATTGCTGTTGGATTTCGGGGAGGGGAAGGGGGGGGTGCTTTCTGCTCTTCCTTTTTAAACAAAGCCTTGAAGTGGGAAGTGGATCCGATGTTTTTATTACTGTATTAACATTCGTTTTAATTCATTTCAGAAACTAACCCATTTTTCTTCCTGATTAGAACGTCATAGAATTAGACGAGCTGTAACCCCTCCTGAAGTGCCTTATTTTCCTACATGATATAAATATATTTATAAGAGTAATTATTCCACTTGTATCTTAGGGGTTTATTGCTGAGCAGGAGATAAGGTGGGAAAGGAGGGATGGGAAGTGCCCTCCTCGGCCCCAGCCAGGCTGGGGGGGTCAGAAGGGCAACATTTGACGGATACTCTCAGGGTGCAGGGGCTTCCTCACTTCAGACCAAAGGAGTTTCAGCAGTGAAATTCTGCTTAGAAAGAAGAAAAAAAGATTAAAAAAAAAATAAAAAAAAGAAAAGAAAAAAAAAACAACCTCGTGAGCAAAATACTGTAGATTTATTTGGTTTGGTTTTTTACCCCTGCAAAATAAACACTGATGGTGGAGGCAGTGGGTGGTGGGGGATTGGAACCTGCTCCAGATCTGTACCTGCACATCCCAGCACATCCCAGTGCAGGCTCCCTGCCTCCTGTATTCCCATGTAATGTCTGTCTGTGCTTTTCCCTGTCGGTTGCTGTATAAGCCAGGCTTTCCTGCTGCTTTGTTTTGTTGTTTTTAATAATCAGCTCAGTAACCCCTGGATGAAGATCCCAACTGCAAATATTTTGTAATGTACATGTATAAAAAAAAAAAAAAAAAAAAGTAATAATTTTTTTGATCCTTTTTTAAAACTTGATAAAACCTTTCTATCCAGTCGGTGCTTGTGTGTGTTACTGGGCGGGGAGTGGGGGGTGAGCACAGAGGCTTTGGGTGTGGCTTGGAATCATGGAATGGTTTGGGCTGGAAGGGACCTTAGAGCTCATCCCATTCCATGGGCAGGGACACCTTCCACTAGCTTTGGTTGCTCCAAGCCTTGTCCAACCTGGCCTTGGACACTTCCAGGGATGGAGCAGCCGCAGCTTCTCTGGGCAACTTGTCACCTTCCCAGGAGCACAGAGAGGTGCTGGGCCACGAGCCACTCGTGCCTGCCCTTGTGTCCTCGGTGTGTCACACAGGGCTGATGGGTGTCCCTTGGGAAGCCCAGCGTCCATGGAGGTGCTGGCTGTGTCTGAGGAAAACCAGCACATCCCGAGCTGTTTGGCAAACACCACCAGCACAAACACCTCTTCCCTGTGCCGGGCTGGGCTGGGGTTTACCCCACGGTGGGAGTCTGAGGGTGACAGCACCGAGGAAGCCCCGTCCAGGAGGAGCATCCCAGCGGTGCTCCCTGCCCTAGGCAACGAGCCCGGGCTCCATCTTGCAGAGCGGAGTGGCTGCAGCTGGGCTGGGAAGGGGCTGCCGAGGCTTCTCGCCTCCATTTTGCAGCTCCAGGTCCCTGGTGCAGTTAATGTGCCTGGCAGCGGTGGCTCCTGGCCCCGAGCTCAGGTGCCTCGTCTGCCCTCGCTCCGTGTGGCTCCGTTTTCTTCCCGGTCGCTGAAGAGCAACAAAAGGCTCCGTCCCTGCTGCTCCTCGTCCCTGCTTTTACCGCGGGCTCCGCTCTGCCAAATTCCCTTGGCTTTCGGAGACACCGGTGCCTCGCTCCGCAGTGCTGTGCCTTTCTTGGCTGACAATAGTCCCTGGCTGCAAAACCTCATTAGATTAATTGGCCTTGCCAGCTCCTGAACAAGCAAGGCCTTTAGTCGTGCTGGGGCACGGAGGGCAGGGGAAGGAGGGAGCTCTGGGGCTTCCACGCTCCCTGGAGCTCTGTGCCCCAGCTCTTGGCTCTGCCTCGAGGCCGGGAGGGGCAGCCGGTGCTCCTGGCACCCTGCATGGGTGCGGCTGTGGTAGGGGGTGGCGCCTCTCTGCTTTTTTTTGGGGTGCACAGTAGCACGTGGCCCTGTGCTTTTGGGGTGACAGCCCTTGGAAGTCGTCTTTGGAGTCTGGGGGGTGTTGGTGGTGTGCTGGTTTAACCCCCTAAAACACAGGGAAAACTTAGTCCCAGACCTGCTTTCCTGGGTAACCACAGGGCCCTACATTTCCCCTCTCCAGGGAAGCTGCTGGTGCCCGGTGCAGGGAGAAGACGGGAATTGTTGGGAATTGTGTGCCGCTGCTCTCGGAGCCACAGCCCTGCCCGTGAGCTGCAGTTTCCTGCCGCAGCTGGGGGAGCCTCTCCACAGCTCCAGTGCCTTGGCACACCAACCTTGGCCCTGGCCTTTGATCTCTGTCCTTGCCCGTCTGTCTCTTCCACACGACTCGGCACCGGATCACAGCTGGCCGGGCTGCGGCTTCACAGGAGCCCCCGTCTCCAAAGACCTATTTAATTTTCTCCTTCAAGGTGGTGTTAGCAACACCCAGAAGATGCTGCCGGCTGCCTTGGACGAGTGGGCTGCGTGTCCTTTCCACCACTGACGTCAGCTTCTCTCCCTTAATTCCCCCTCTGGGACCGAAGCGAGTGCAGGCGCTGCCAGCTCGGATCAGCGTTAACAGCCTGCTCTCCCAGTGTGTGGCAGCGCTCCGCCGTGCCAATGTCACCCCCGACTCGCGCTGCTGTCCCTGGCCAAGCAGCCATGGGTGGTGGGAGAGCACTCCCCTCTTCCAGCATCCCGGGAAGGGCCCGCTGCCAGCA
>NW_020957148.1:0-3252 GCF_003031625.1 Empidonax traillii | reverse complement strand
AGCGAGTGCAGGCGCTGCCAGCTCGGATCAGCGTTAACAGCCTGCTCTCCCAGTGTGTGGCAGCGCTCCGCCGTGCCAATGTCACCCCCGACTCGCGCTGCTGTCCCTGGCCAAGCAGCCATGGGTGGTGGGAGAGCACTCCCCTCTTCCAGCATCCCGGGAAGGGCCCGCTGCCAGCAGAGAGTCCCCATTCCTCGCACGTAGGTGTGCTGAGATGGCAGCTCAGCCCCTCAGAAATGGCTGACTCCTTCTCTCTCGCTCCTCTTGCTGCCTGGTGGTTTTTTTTCTCTCCTCCTCCCTTGCCTTTGCCGTTGCCTACGCGGTTGTGTGGGGAAGGCAATCGGCTCCCGTGCTGCGGATGGCTTTATCTGTAACTCTTCCATCTGCTCACAGCAGCTCACAAATAACCACGGGGTGCCAGAGGAATTATGTTATTTGGAGCTCAAGTTTCTGCAGTCTGGCAGGGCAGCAGCTCTGCGCCGGGCTCAGCCGCTCCGCAAAGGCCAGAGCCGGCATGGCGAGGGCTCGAGGCAGCCGGCGCGGGGAGCTGGGGATGTGGCCAGGCAGGAATTATCCTCCCCATCTAGTTCAGACAAAGCCCCAGCCCTCAGCCAGCAGGGGAGCCTGGTCCTCTGGGAGCTCCCCATGGGGAGCAGAGGGTCCCGCTGGCCCCGGGTCCCTGCGCCCTGTCCAGGGCTCGTGGCACGAAAGCCGCTTCCACATCACATGCTGTGGCAGGAATAAAACGGGAGGCTCTCCCAGAGCCCCTCTCCACCCTGCACTTTGCCATCTCCCACACAAACACAACCTTTTCAGACAGGCTTTCCTCCCTGGGAAGCACCACCCCGTGCCTCCCGGAGCCACGGCTGTGGTGGTGGCCCGGGATGATGCTCCGAGGCCGAGCCGCGCCGGGAAATGCCTCCCGCTGCCTCCAGCATTTGGTAAAACGCTTACAGCGGGGCCGTGTTTTCTTCATTTCCTGCCTGCTCCTGCTTCCAAGGAAACAAAATCCCCCAAGCCAGGGCTGAGGTTTCTCATTTAAATGTAACCCAGGCCCGCAGCCGGAGCTGCCAGCCCTCCCCATGGCCCGGCGGTCCCAGGGTGGTGCAGGGAGGATATTGGGGATCGTGATCCCATCACGGGTGTCCCAGTAAGGCACTGGGATGGAGACCCATCCCTAGGATGAGGAGTGGGTGAGGGCAACACTTGGCTCTGCCCCAGGGAGGGCACTCAGGGTTCAGGGGGCTGGTGGGAGGGTTTGGGGTAGCAGACACCTCCTCTCCTCCTCCCATCTGGTGCAACTGGCACCAGGGCTGGAGTGGAGGCTCCGTAGTGGGTGCTTTGGGACCAGCCCTGGCTTTGCCGTGGGTGCTGCTGGCGCTCTCACCTGCAGAGTGGCCAAGGGCAGGTCCTTGGAGCCAGATCTGAGCCCTGCTGCTGCCAACAGGACCAGGGCTGCCAACACTGGAGACGGGAAACAAATCCCCCCAAAGTCCCCTGCCTGCACTGCAGCACGGGCAGGGCTTGGAGGCAAGAGCTGCCTGTGCTTACGGCATCTGCTGGGAGCCTGGGGAGGGCTGGCCCTGCCAGATGTGTGAGCACAGCTGTGGTGACGTCGTGCCCACATCTCTCAGCTCGTGTTTTAACCCCAAAGTTGGGCTGTTGGTCCCCCCAGAGCCCCTCCTGCTCATCCCCAGCGTGGGGGTGGCTGCTCAGCACTCAGGCGCCTTCTTGGATGGATTTGGCTCTTTTTTATAGCTCCACTTTCTGCGTCTTTCTCCACCAAAAAAGGGAGCAGGCTGGGCCACGCTGCTGCAGGCTGTACCTCCCTGCCTGCTGCCTCCTGCTCCATCATCTCCCAAAGGCCTGGAGCAGCTGGGAATGCCTCTGGACTCGCTGGAGCACTGGGAGAAGGACCAGCAGCAGCAGGGCAGGGGGGTTGTGGCTCCTCCAGCCCCGTGCTCAGCCTCAGCTTCCCTCATCCATCCTGGCAGCAGGGAATTGGACACAGGTAGGAGGCACAGGGTGTGTTTCCCACCCGGGAAGGGGCACACGGAGCAGCCACGTGCCGGGTGATGGCCACCCTGGGGGTTGGTGGCAGCAGGGGACAGGGCTGTGAGGGTGATGTTTTTTGGGGACATGTGGTGGTGGGGACAAGGGCTCAAGGGCTCCAGAGCCAACAGCGCTGGGGGGTCCCAGCAGACCTGAATGGTGCTGCCTCTGTGCCCTGCACACCCTGGTGTGTCACCCTGTCCCCAGGGAAGGTGACAGGGACCCCAGGGAGTGGGAGGGACTGGATGGGCTTGCACACCACAGAGAAGCTCCCTCTGAAGACATCAGCAGGGGAGGCACGAGGGAGAGAGAAGCTGTTTCAGCTGCCATGTGATGTTGACATAAGAACCACCAGGTATGAACTGCTCCTGAACACAGCAGGGCTGGGAATTACAGGATTTTTCACTACTGGGGGAGGTGGGCTTGGGAATTATCCCCTGGCTGAAGGATGGAGGGCCCTGGGGTACAACGAGCATCTCCAGCCCCTGGCTTAACCTCCCTGGGGACAAAGAGAGCCCCAAATTCCCCATCCACAACACTGAGCCCAGCCCTGGGAGAGCGGGAGATGATCTAGGGGTCCTTCAGCCCTCTCTCCAACCCCATTTCCCCTCATCACTTGCTGCCACAACCCCTTTCCAGCCCTGAGCTGAAAAAAAATCTTTATTTCCTTTGCGACAAACAGCACCAACCCCCCGGGCTGCCACCAGGTCCCCGAGCCCAAGGTGAAGTGGAGCCTCGGGGGGGCCGACACTCCTCCTCCCACAGCACCAGCCGGGCCCTGCTGCTCCTCAGCCCCGGGCTCTGCCACATCCCGGCGCGTCTGCCGATGCGCAAATGCCCGTGAGAAACCTGCTGCTCCCTGACCGGGGCGGGCGGGGACACGGGGGGCTCCGGGGGGGGGGGCAGAGTCCTGGCACCAGAGGGGCCGAGCTGCCCTAATTAGCTGTGCCATCGTTAACCCTTCCTTCCCTGAGGCGAGCAGGAGCAAGGACGGGTGTCCCCCCTCCTGTGTGAGCGGTGGCTCTTGGAGCGCGGGAGCCTCAGCGTGGGGGTGCCCCTCCAGTGCAGAGACCCCCAGGAGAGGGGCTGGAGCGCAGTGATGGAGGCAGTGACACCATCCCGATGGATGGAGGGCCCAGCTCGCGGCGCCTCGGATGGACACCCCCCCCCCCCCCCTTCCTCCGGGAATGAGTCCTCGCC
>NW_020957147.1:76512-80093 GCF_003031625.1 Empidonax traillii | reverse complement strand
GCGTGCTGAGAGCAGGGGTCAGGGGGCTCCTGGGATGGACAGAGTGTCCTCTGCTCCTCACACAGGAAAAAGGGGATTTGTACATCCTGGGGGCTCAGGAGGGGGCAGCCAGTGCCACATCAGCACGAGGATGTTCCTCGGGCTCTTTGGAGAGGGATGTGCAGCCCGAGGCAGGGCAGGGGCTGGTGGAACCCTCCCGAAAGCGCTGCAGGGTGCCACGTTGGCCGGGGGCTGGGCAGAGCCCAGCTAGAGCCCAGGGAGCACGGTGGGAACTTGAAGCCCTGCCAGCGCTCGGCATGTCCTGTGCCCACCGTGCCACGACTCCAAGGTCTTGACCACACAGAGCCCCTGCCCCTGGCCAAGCCAGAGGTGCCATGTAAACACAGTGGGCTGTCTGGGAAAAAGCACCCACCGGAGATGATGCAACCGCCCAGCGAGGGGCAAAGGGCTCAGCCGGCCGGGCCCGCTGGCAGCTCCCAGAATAGCCCAGGAATGTCAACAGAGAGGAAAGAGTGGGCACAGGCTGGCGTGGGAGCACAGGTCCAAGAGGGCCTGGGAGCCCTGGCTACTCGAGGGATGGAATGGGTGGCACTTCCAGCCTGGCACAGGTGCTCGTGGGCATGGATGGTCCCACAGGGACAGCACTTCTTACGTGGGCCTGGAGGGACAGGACAAGGGGGAATGGTTTCCCCCTGCCAGAGGGAAGGGTTAGATGGGATTTGGGGAAGGAATTCCTCCCTGTGAGGGTGAGGAGGCCCTGGCACAGGTTGCCCAGAGAAGATGTGGCTGCCCCATCCCCGGGAGTTTTCCTTGCCGGGTTGGACAGGACTTGGAGCAACCTGGGCTAGTGGAAGGTGTTCCTGCCCATGGCAGGGGGTGGGAACTGGATGAGCATTAAGGTCCCTTCCAACCCCAAACCATTCCATGATTCTCTGATGCACATCTGCACACTCCCTTGCAAGCACTCCGAGCCGCCCACCCTCCATCCCAGGATGGAAGGAGAGAGGGGTGTCCCCAAAGGGATTAAACCCCTTGAATCCTGCCAGGGTCCCTCTGCGTGGTGCAGAATCCCCATTCCACCTGCTCAGCAGCAGCACCCACCGTGCCCCTGGTGCCCGTGCCCCCCAGCACGCAGCAGCCCCCCGAAGTAGGGCAGGGGTCAGCGCGGAGCCGCTCTTGCACCCATTGCATAAGTGTGTTGTTGATTAAGCGGTTCCCAGAAAGCAAAGCCCAGGGCCTGACCTGACCAAAATACCCCCCTGGGTCCCTAACCCCACCTCCCAGCCCAGCACCTGTTGCACACAGAGCTCCGGGGCCTCCGACCCCGCGGCCGGTGGGACGAGCGTGGCACCCGCTGACCCGGCCTGGAGGTGACAACGGGCCGGGCTCAGCACAGACCCCCTGAGAGCTCCTGCACCGGGGCCTGAACAGGGCTCCTGGAGTCATGGAGTCATGGAATCATGGAATCCTGGAATCCTGGAATCATTAAGGCTGAGACCATCGAGTCCAACCCAGGCCACTGCTGAACCACGTCCCCAAATGCCACATCCGCACACTTTTGAACGCTCCCAGGGATGGCGACTCCACCACCGCCCTGGGCAGCCCATTCCAGCTCCTGGCCACCCTTTCCATGCAGAAATTTTCCCTAATATTCAATCTAAACCCCACCCTGCCACAACCAACTTGAGGCCGTTTCCCCTTGTCCCGTTGCTTCTTCCTTGGGAGAAGAGCGACGGTCATCGCTCCGGTGCCGCTGGCTGGGAACGGCCCGTGAGACTGGGAATTAAACATTAACTCCTCTCAAGGCAAGGGAAGGGGCTGTCAGAAATTCCCACCCCTCCCGGGAGCTGGCCCTGCCCGGGGGCACCTGGCACAGGGCACTGGGACCTTTACTTCAGGGGCTGTTGATCCTGGCAAGAGGTCCCTCCAGGAGGCATCAGCACATCTGTCCTCTCCTGCGGTGGAGACCGAGGGGACATCACCTCTGTCCCCCCCCCCCATGTCACATCTGGCACAGCCCAAGTGCTGGGCTGATGCCATGGGTGCCACGTCCCCGTGGCATTGCCACGGTGGGAGGGGTGGGGTGGACTCCCCACCAGCATTACTGGTCCCAGCAGGATGGTCTCCTGGCACTGGGCCCGAGCCAACCCCTCCAGAGTCCCCCAGGAGATGAGGGGACCCCAGCAGACCCCAGTGTCACAGCAGGGAAGGAGGGAGGGTTCCTGGCTCCAGGGAATCACTTGTCCCTGACTGCAGCTTCCTCACCCTGCATGTTCCTTCAAGTGCTGCCTTGGGATTCCCGAGCCTTGGGCACCCCGTGCTGCATCCTGGCTGCATCCAGGTGCCTGTTTCCCGTGGGAGTGGGCCAAGCCTCAGTTCGGGGTTTTGGGGTTGTGCAGCCTGAGCTGAGGGGTCTGTAGGGCCACAGGAGCAGCTCCTGCCCCTTCCCTCAGCCCCCGTGAGCCCACGGCTGCTGCATCGCAGCGGGCTCAGCCCTGGCTCCAGGGCAGGTGTTTGTTCAATAAATATAGACCGTGAAACGAGGCGTTGGAAGGAGAGGGGAAAAAACAAACACCAAACCCTCTGTGGGTTTGCGCAAGCGGCCTTGGGGCCCAGACAGGATCGATCCTCGAGCCTCCCTCCCTGCCCCTGCAGCGGGAACGCTGTGGGTCCGAGCCCTGGGGGCACCTGGACACCTGGCTTTGGGGCCATGGGGGTCCCTGCTCCCTCAGGGCTCGGTGTGAGGATGTGTACAGTGTGGGCAAACACTGTCACCTCTTAGAGGCTGCTCCGTCCCTGCTCCAAGGTGTCCCAGGTGCTCCAGGACATCCTGCCCCTGCTCCAGCCAGAGCAGCTCATGGCTCATCATCCTGGAGTGGACAGAGGATGCAGAGCCGGGTGGGGAGAGGCTCCGGCATCACCTTCTCCCTCTCCCCACCTGGACCAGTCCCATCCCAGCCTCACTGGTGGGACCATCAGTGCCTGCAGGAAGAGCCCCAGTGCTGAGGTCACCCCTGGAGCTCCCCTCCCGGGTGTCCCAGCCCAGCTCCCCGTTCCCCAGCCCTCACACCCCGGGGGACACGTGGGGAGCGCCGGAGGAGCCCGAACACGCCGTTACGTAACGAAGTGTCGGAGCTGCCCTTTGTCCCCCGCTCTCACGGCCCTGACATGGCCCACTTTGCTGTCACCGGGCTGGGGAGGGGCAGGAGGGGGGGCAGCAGCTCTGGCCATGGGCCAGGAGGGGCTGTAGGTGAGGGGGGGTCCTGGGGGCCATAGCTCTCACCTGGCAGTGTCCACCCACTGCAGAAGGGAGAACGGAGTTTCTTTGTTTGGGACAAGAATGGCCAAATCCCGGTGGTTTTGGTGGGATGGGTCATTTGGCCCAAGCAAGGAATGGTGCCTTTCCTGTGGCAATCACAAGCCCCTCTGTGTTCAGAGGGGTCCCATGCTGTGCCCTGGCTCTGACTGGGGTGAATCAGGGTGCCTGCATCCCTCTGGGAAAGGCAGCTGAGGGGCAGAGAGCACAGGAGGTCTTTGGGAACAGTGTGGAGGTGCCCAGTCCTGCTTGCTGGGCTTTCTGG
>NW_020957147.1:66907-71113 GCF_003031625.1 Empidonax traillii | reverse complement strand
CCCGTTCCGGCCGCCCCTTCCCCCCCGCCCCCCTTCCCTGCCCCCGCCCCCCCTCCCCGTCCTGTCCCTCCCTCCTCCGCCGCCCCGCCCGGGCGGCCCGCGCTGGCCCAGGCCCGGCCCGGCCCGGGGTGGCGGCCCCGCGGCGCAGGGCCCGGCTCGGCCCGGTAAGTGCGGCGGGGGCGGGGGGAGCGGGGTTGGCGATGGGGATGGGGGCGGCCGCGGGGACTCTGCCGCGGTGTCCCCGAGTGTCCCCCGCGGTGCTTCCCGGTGCTCGGGGCACGGCCCGGCCCGGGGCTGCCCCTGCCGGGGGTCGCTCGGTGCGGGGTCCGCGGGCCGTGCGGGACTCGCTGCGGTGCCGCTGCCCGCGGGAGTCTCATCCCGAGCCCCTTCCCCCGGCGGAGCACGTGGAGCAGCCGGGAGCTCCCGGGACAGCCCCCCCCGGTCCCGGCTCGCTGCTCGCAGGACGAGGAGCCACAGGTGGGAGAGGAGCTCGGGGCCCTTCCCGGGGCCGGGAAGCGCCGTGGAGGGTCCTGGAGTCCTCACAAGGCAACGGCTTTGCTTTGAAACGCAAATAATTCCCGGTTCTGGGGCCCCCCGACAGGCGGGAAGGGGCTGGAGAGGGACCTCTGTGCGGGTTGGAGCCCCCTCGGGAGGGGCCCGGAGGGTCTGTGCTCGTGGGACACGTGGGAAGGTGGGTTCTGTTGCTACTTCCTTGGTGTTCCCGGTCCTGGGATCATTGAAACCCTCCCGGGGCTCTTTTGGGTACCTGTGGGAATGTAGGCTGAGGGTGAGAGTTGCCTCTGACTCCTTGGCAGGAGGTGTCAGAGGTGAGTTGGTGTAAATTAAAGTGCTAATTAGAGTGTCCTCGGGTCTGTTTGAAGCGGGCTGGTCGAGGCTGGCCCTCCTGAGCAGCGTGGGAGCAGAATCTGCTGTTCACTCCTGAGCACTTTGGCTTGCGACCCCCTGGGGAGTTTAAAATTCCCTCCCGTTCGATTTCTGGATGTGTTTTTTTTTCGGTCATGCAGCAGAAACAGGTCCCAAAGTGGGGAACTCCTCTCCCTGTGCCCGGGGAACTGTGGGCTGGGGAGCTGTGGGATCCTGCTGGGTCCTGAGGGCTGGGGGAAGGGGCAGCACCGCTCGATCTCACGGGAACTGGGGGGAGTTTTGTTGTTCCTGGGGGGGTGTCACAGGTTGTCTGAGCTGGAAAAGGGAATGCCAAAGCCCTGGAAGTGTCCAAGGCCAGGCTGGATGGGGCTTGGAACAACCTGGCCTAGTGGAAGGTGTCCCTGCCCGTGGCAGGGGGTGACACTGGGTGGGCTTCAGGGTCCCTTCCCATCCAAACCATTCCAATCTTCCACGAGCAGAGGAGTCCGGTCGACTGAATTAAAGGGAAGGAAGTTGCTGTGTTGATGGCAGGGAGCTGCTGTGGGAGAAGCAGCCCCTGCTGCCTGGGAGCAGTGGAGAACACCCCTGTCCAGCCCCTGCTTCCAGCTGCTCCCAGGACCCCTCGTGCCGGCTGCGACACCGGATCCCCCGGCGGGATCGGGTTCCCCTCATGGCAGCGATGCCACTTGTGCTGCTAAATTTAAGGCTGTGTCAGTGCTGCTATTTTTAACCCCCATTTTTTTCGGGGGGGGGTGGGGGGGGAAGGTACCTAAATGGCCCCCCTTGGAGGTGCCGAAATCACCCCTTTTCAGCAAACACCTCTTCCAGCCCTGCTCTCTCTCTGCACCTCTGCCGTCACTTCACCTCAGATGGGCATCAGGCACAGGGTGGATCTGATGGTCCTGGAGGGCTTTTCCCACCCCAGGGATTCTGGGATTCTGTGGAACAAGTGGCAGAGCTGACGGTGCCTGACAGCCCCTTCCATGAGGAAATCCCTCCTGATGTCCAACCTGACCTCCCCTGGCACAGCTGGAGGCCGTTCCTTCTCCTCCTGTCCCTGTTCCCTGGGAGCAGAGCCCGACCTCCTCCAGCTCCCCCAGCTGCCCATGGGTGCCGGGATTCCCTGGATTTGGGGGTTCCTGGGAAGGGCTGGTTCCATCCAGGCTGTCTGTGTGCCGCAGGCTGAGTCACCGCTGCTTCCCGGAGAATTTCGGGGATGATGGAGTGTGGGCAGGCCCAGCCCACTCGCCAGAGCAGCTCGTTTGGGTTTTTTGATTTTTTTTTTTAATGAAGTTTTAGAATTTTTGCTCTTGCTTTGACACCGTTTTCTTTGGGAAGTTAATTTTTTCCCGAGCTGAGTTCAGGCGCAGGATCCGCTTGATTTGGGGAGGTGTTAGCCCGGCCACTGACCCCTCTGGGGAGCTCCAGGGGGGGAATTTCCACGAGGAAAATCTGACACAGGGACCCTGTGCTCCCTGCTTCCCCACGGCCCCGTGACCAGGGGCTTTGAGCCCAGTCCTGCTGGGATTTGACCACGGAGGGGGAAAAGGGGAGCGGAGAAGAGGAAGATGCAGCATGTGGGGAGCGCTGGGGTGTTGTGTCCTGCCTCCATGGCTGAGCCCCCCAAGCTGCTCATGTGGCTCTATCCCAGATTTTTGGGGTTGGAACACCTTCAAACCTGGCTTGGGACCAAGGTTATTCCCTTGTTCCATGGGATCCATGGAAGCCTCCTTGGCACTGCCTGGAGGGACGTGAACCCCTCACACCGAGGGGGTGTGAGGGACCTTAACGCTCCCCTCGTCCCAATCCTTACGGGAATTCCGGGCTGGTGGATGGATTCTGTGTGGATTTGGGGATTGCAGGAGCCAGTGGGAGCGTGGGGAGCTCCTCCTCCTCCTGGGCCCTGACCAGAGGCGTTTTTGGGAGCTTGTGTCCTGTCAGAGTCCCCTCGTGGCAGCTGCTGTCACATCTTCCCTGTATTTACTGTCATATTTGTGGGAAGGGCTCCGAAGTATTCATGGAAAGCTTCTGTGTGTGGATTTGTTGGGTTTTAATTACCTATATTTCGGTACTATTCTACTTCTCCTTATAAAAATTCGCTCTGCAGTGTGTTGTCAGTGGCAGTTTCCCATCTCCCAGGCCCCTGGGGAGCTGGGATGGTTGTTCAGGAGGAAGCAGGGAGAGATCCATGTCTTTCTGGAGTTATTTTTGAAACTGAGAGGGAGGGGAGAACGCAGCCATCTGGCAAAGTGTTCCTGCAAAACCCTGGAAAGCCCATTTTTTTCCCCTCAGAGCATCCCAGTGGCAAACTGGGATAAAGGGGCTGTACCCGTGGCTGAGGATAATTAATAATTGATAGGGAATGGGAAGTGGTTTTGGTGTCTGGGAGGAGGAACTCTTGGAGCTGGTAATGATCTTCCTACATCCCTTCTGTGTCCTAATTCCCACCACGAAAATGCAGGTGACACCTACACTGTTCAGACAGCTGAGTATTTTAGGTTAGCACGAAGTTTGCTTGGTTTGGGGTATTTTTAGGATGCAGGAAGGGTGATGGAATCCTGAGACAACAGTTTCCCACTTGTTGCCTCACAGGGAGTGGTGTTTGTATGGTATAGTTATGTATTTTATTTTATAGCAGATTACTCTATTTTTATATATACACTATATTTTATAGTAATTTCTATGGGGTTAATGTATATATTATAATTATGTATTTTTATATATTTTATGGTGTATATAGGTATTTTAAATTTAATATATTAAATAGATATATACAATAATATCCAATATTATATAATATAATTATATAATATAAAGTATGTATTAATATGTTTATTAGTATATTTATATATTTTGATATATACTATGTATTTTATAGAGTATTTATATATTTCTGATATATACTGTTTCACAGAGTACTTACACATATTGCCTGTATTTAGTGGGATATAAATGCTGGGATGGTTGTCCAGCAACTGGTGTTGTGGATGAGGAGTGGCAGTGCCCGGATTGGCAGCACTTCCATCCCTGCTCCAGTTTTTTGGGACCCTGCCTTGCTGCAGGGTTGGGATCCAGGAGGGGTCCACGACGGATCCAGGAGGGGTTCAGGAGGGGATCCAGGAGGGGATCAAGGAGGGGTCCAGGAGGGGATCCAGAATTGGATCCAGGAGGGGATCCAGAACGGATCTAGGAGGGGTCCAGGAGGGGCAGCCCAGGCTGCTGCTGCTGCCACGCCCCCGAGGCCGGGGCTGGACCCCGAAGGAGAGGGGATGTGCAAACAGGTGCTGTGCTGATCTGGGCTCCTGCCCCCCCGTGCTGCCC